>NC_090648.1:204597251-204872251 GCF_040937935.1 Hyperolius riggenbachi
GCTGGGGCAGGGTGCAGCGACAGGGTGCTGGTTAGGGCAGTTGTGGCTGGGGCAGGGTGCAGGGATAGGCTACTGGTTAGGGCAGTTGTGGCTGAGCCAGTTGTGGCTGGGACAGGGTGCTGGGGCAGGGTGCTGTTACAGACCTCAGATCTCGCGGCGACCGGTCCCCGCCTCCTGTCCTCGATCCTCTTCTTATAGTGACAAAACGAGTAAAAAACACATACTACAGAGAGATCTGCAGCAGCCCCTGCATATAACTCACTCAGGCACGGGATTATCGCTCTGAGCTGTGGATTTCTGTCCCGAGCCTGACTCGAGATTACCGCTAAGGAGGTTAAATGGGGACCTCAGGAGGCAGCAGGGACTGAAGGAGGCACAGGGGGACAGGAGTAGGCACAGAGGGACAGAAGGAGGCACAAAGGGGACACAGAACGAGGCACAAAGGTGGACAGAATGAGACACAGTAAAACAGAGGGATGTGCAGGAAGGCAAAGGAAGCACAAGGGGACTGAAGCAGGCACAGAGGGGTACAGGGGGACACAATGGAGGCTGCATTCAACTTACATATCCGGACCTTGTGATGTCTGCTATTCAGGGACCGGCAATGCTGTTGCTCCTCAGGACACCAAACTTCCTGCTACTATTACGCACACGCAGCAGAACAGCAATGGGGGCAGGCTTAGTTAGGGGGCAGGGCTTAATCCAGGGGCATGGCACCCCAGGCAATGGCCTGGAATGTCTTTGCCTAAAAATGGCCCTGCATGTAGTAAATAGTTATTCTCCCTCTAGAGACTGAAAATTCTCAGCTGTGCCAGTTTACCTGTAAGGGCTGGTTCACACCAGAGCAGTTCTGGAGCGTTTTTTAAAATTCTTGCAGGGGGAAAAACGCTTGGCTAATAAAAGTGAATGGGATGGTGCACACCAGAGCGGTTCGTTATTCCCCCAAATGCAAACTCCTGTCCTGCAGCATTTTTTAGATATCTGAGGCGTTTCTACCTCAATGTTAAGTATAGGAAAGTGGAAAACTGCTCTGAAAAACGCTAGATCAGAGCGGTTTTCCAAGTGTTTTTGTTACAGAAGCTGTTCAGTTACAGCTTTACTGTAACAAAATATGACATCTGCTACACAAAAAAAGCTCCAAAAAACGCTAGGTGTGTTTAGAAAATCTCTCTAAACATACCCAGGATCGTTCTGAAAACCTGCTTCAAAAACCTCTAGCGTTTTACGGATCAGCTAGAGGTTTTTAATGTGCACTGGCCCTTAGTAAGGTTTTTTTTCCACTATCCTAAATAGACATCTCATTGCAACTGCAAAAGTTATTTTATGGTATTTGTGATACCAGTTTTCTTACCGAGCTGTGAATCATACAGCTGCACTTTATCCTTTTTTTTACAAGCTAATATCCCTTATGTTTAAATGATTTATGGCCGACAGGCTACTCCAGGATCATAGGACACACCTTTATTCCTGATCAGACTGCCTCTAAGCAGTTCTAAAACCCTAACTAGAAGTTCACCATGACCTGCAGCTACAGGATGTCCTTCACAGCTGGCCTAGCACAATTTTTGTTTTATAAAGTCATGATATATATTACCATTACCATTGCGTTGCTATATTGTATCAGTAAATGAGAAATAGGATATGTCAATTGAGAAGTTTAAGTATTACTGTAACGATTGTGGAATTATCTCCGTGGTCATCGCATAACCTGCGCGCCGACACCACGGAAATCCTCCACAAACGTTTGGATAAGAGAACCCAGCTAAGGTGCGGATGCACCCGTAGAGAGGAATTCCAACCGGCAGATGGAGCTGTGGAGTGCAGAGGAACAGATCCTCTACACAGCCACAGATGCCAGATAAGGATTGTACGTAATGGGGCAATACGGAGCAGGATAGTTTATCTCGAGGGAGAGAGCACAGAGACAGAATGTATGTATGTCTACCAATCTAGTCGCCGCCCGGCGACGGTCGACATACAACAGTGAAAACCAAATTGTGAACGCAATCGCAAGAGTGGCGATTGCCAACAGTGACACAAGACAGAGTAAAGGTTAAACACAGGAGCAGAGAGAAAGGCACAGCAAATCATACAATGAGAATGACAAAGAAAATAACAAACGCAATACCTAAACGCGGTCACTGCGCGTTTGTTAGGCGCAACAGCGACAAGCGCGTTTACGGTGCGATCTCTGCATGATAAGCGCAACAGAAACAAGCATGCCACCCTGACTAACGAATGACCACAAACGAACAAATAACAGAAACGCTTGCTAAACGGCTGCCTTAGCTCAGGCAACCGCAAGCGTTTGCTCCAGACAGACAGACGAACGAACAACAGGAATAGGTCAGATAAGATCCACCGCTTTTCCGCCAGAGCGAGTGTGATCCGGGTTCAGGGACAGGACAGGAAGGATCCACTGCTCTTTCCGTCAGAGCGAGTGTGAACCAAGTACAGAAACAGAGCTAGCAGCAGGATCCACTGCTCTTTTCCACCAGAGCAAGTGTGAACCAATTAGAGAAACAGAGCTAGCAGGATCCACTGCTCTTTTCCACCAGAGCAAGTGTGAACCAAGTAGAGAAACAGAGCTAGCACGATCCACTGCTCTTTTCCACCAGAGCAAGTGTGAACCAAGTAGAGAAACAGAGCTAGCAGGATCCACTGCTCTTTTCCACCAGAGCAAGTGTGATCCAAGTGCAAAAACAGAGCTAGCAGGATCCACTGCTCTTTTCCACCAGAGCAAGTGTGATCCAAGTGCAGAAACAGGCCTAGCAGGATCCACTGCTCTTTCCGCCAGAGCGAGTGCGATCCACACGGCAAGACAGACAGAAGGAGTAACCAGTAGCAACCGCCGCTACGGTAAAACTCCAAGACATAGACTAGAGAGATCCACTGCCACTAACGCTAGGGCAAGTGCAATCCAGGTTCTGGACCAAACGATTCACCATCGCCAACCGTTGGCGACAGTGCAATCGCAAGGACAAGACAAGAAAAGACAGAACAGGCAATACAGATAATACAACCTGACTGAACTAATGGGAATGCCTAGTGCAATCCCAAGCAATTACTCTAAGATAATATTAGCAATCTCAGCAAGGCTGACACTCTGGGAATGTTTGCAGGAACAAACCTTCATGACCAGCAAAGGATCCTGGGAGAACATGGTATTTATACTGCCAGCCTTCAAAGGAGGTAGCTAGGCAAATTGCATGACAAATGTATGCAAATTCCTCAGTAGCAGAGCAAGTCTGAAGCTTGCAAAGCGAAGACAGGTCTCTTTTCCAGAGACCTGCAGCCTTCAGACTTAAAGAGAATCTGTATTGTTAAAATCACACAAAAGTAAACATACCAGTGCATTAGGGGACATCTCCTATTCCCCTCTGTCACAATATCACCGCTCCCCGCCGCATTAAAAGTGGTTAAAAACAGTTTTTAAAAGTTTGTTTATAAACAAACAAAATGGCCACCAAAACAGGAAGTAGGTTGATGTACAGTATGTCCACACATAGAAAATACATCCATACACAAGCAGGCTGTATACAGCCTTCCTTTTGAATCTCAAAAGATCATTTGTGTGTTTCTTTCCCTCTGCAGCTATCATCCACTGAAGTGTCAGGCTGTTTCTTCCTGCAGAGTGCAGACAGCTCTGCCTGTATGTAATTCCTCAGTATGTGAAAGCCCAGCCAGCTCAGAGGAGGATTTATCCAGCTTGTAAAAGATAAGAGAGCAGAGAGAAACTGCCCTAATTTAAATAACACACAGGCAGTGTGCATAGAGGGGCCAGGAGGGGGGAGATGCATCACAGAACCACAACACTGAAGAACTTGGCAGCCTTCCAGACACAGGCCGACAAGTCTGACAGGAGTGAGATAAGTTGATTTATTACAGAGATAGTGATAGTAGAAAGTGCTGCAGTAAGCCAGAGCACATTAGAATAGATTTTGAAACTTGTAGGATGGAAGAAAACCGGATGAAATTTTTTTTACGGAGTCTCTTTAAGGAATGCTCAAACAGCTGTCTGCCTGTGCAGACAGCTGAGCGGATCATTACAATTACTAGCTGATTGCCCGGCGTTGCCCGGGTATGTATTTGGCTGGTGTTGGCTCCACGTACTTTTTCTAGCCCTGACACACAATTACTCAATGACCAAGTTTGTGAGCTTTGCAGTCATTGGTATCAATAATTTGCATTGAAATGAAAAAATCTGTTTGGCTGTTTGTGGCTCCACCCCCTTTTCTGAATTTGAACCCCAGTCACCCAATGACCAACTGTACCAGGTTTGAGGCCTGTGCCATTAACAGTGCAAGAATGGTAGCAATTAAATATTCCCCTTGAAAAGCAATAGGTGAAGCTTGATTCACTTTTGTAGGCTTAAAGGAGTTCTGTGGGGGGATTCTTAGGAGAAAAACAGACACTTAACTTGGGCTTCTAGCAGCCTTCTGCAGCGGTAATATCCCACGCCGTCCTCCTCCCATCTGCCGTTCTCCGCCGCCGGCCCCGGTCTAGCGCGGCATGGGATCCAACTGCGGCTGCGCTACAGTGGCCGCGCACCCGCTCGCTTCTACCTGCGTCATCGGAAGCTTACTGCGCAAGCGCAGTACAAGAAACCGTTGTACTGCGCCTGCGCAGTAAGCCTCAGATGACGCGAGCGGAGGAGCGGCGGCGCGCATTAGTCGTCTGTGTGACAGACGAATAATAGCCCGGTGCCGGCTGCGGGGAACGGCGGATGGTAGCAGGACGGCGTGGGACATTACCGCTGAAGGGGGCTGATAGAAGCCCCAGGTAAGTGGCAGTTTTTCTCCTCAGAAACCCCCACAGAACCCCTTTAAGTATTATAAACAGGGGTGTGCCCACATCGGGCCAGACCCTCCATTACGGTGGTCCATGCGGCCCACTCCTGAGTAAATGCAGAGCAGCAGTGGCTCTATGAATGACCAGCTTTTGTAGGTGGGACATCTCCTCCGAACTCCTCTACACTGTGCAAGCGCCATACAGCACCATGTGGCTCTTCCCTGCATGTCATGTGACTTGAGTAATGAAAGGGATATGGAGGCTGACATATTTATTTTATTTTAAACAGTAGCAGTTGCCTGGCAGTCCTGCTATCCCTCTGCCTCTAAGGCCTGGTTCACACATAAATGTGCATATTTCTGGTCCGGTCCTGTACTATCAGTTTTCTATCAGTTTTACCCAGGCCCGTCCCGCCCACGACGCTGGTGACGCAGCTTGCTCAGGCGGTGGAAGAATGTGTCTGGCCTGCTGCCGCCCGTCTTACCGCCTCCCACCTGGACATCACGGCCATCTGGACATGACACCCCCTACCCCTACCCACCCTACCGGCATCCACACCCTGCCTATCTCTGAGGTATAAGGCAGCTGCTGGCCCGCAATGATGACGAGCCTCCTTCCCCCTCACCTGCGCCAGGATAGAGGGGGAGGGGGTTTGGGGGTGGTAGCACCAGGATGGTTGGTGAGTCGCAGGGTGGAGCGCATCCTCACAAGTTCGCCTCGGGCGGCAAAAAGTCTATAACCAGCCCTGGTATTACCTGACTGAACCAGAAATGTACACCTTTAATGTGTGAACACCCATAAAATACACATGCAAAACTGATACAAAACTGACAGGACAGGTCCGGCCCGGAAATGTGCACATTTTATGTGTGAACAGTGAACACAGCTGTAGAGACACATACAAAACTGACAGGACTAGACCGGACCGGAAATGTACACCTTTTATGTGCAAACACAGCCTTAGAAACACATGGAAAACTGATGCCAACTATCAATAACTACAGGACTGGACACCTTTTTATGTGTGAACCAAGCCTAATACGTTTAGCCATAGACCCTGAGCAATCAGATGTTTTTGACACAAATCTGACAAGATTAGCAGTTTGCTTGTTTCAGGTGTGTGATTTAGACACTACTCATGCGAGAATGATCAGCAGGATAGCCAGGCAACTGGTATTACTCAAAAAGAAATAAATATGGCAGCCTCCTTGTAACCCTTGCTTCAGGTTTCCTTTTTAAGGCTGAAGGCTGTTCTTACAGCTTTGCCACTGTGAGATTAGACTACACCTCAATTCAAACTACAAAAGGGGCGACGCCTCCTCAGCAGAATGAATGAAACAGCAAATTGAGCATTAGGGCGGTTTCGCACTGGCATTTTCAGCCAAACTGATAATAAAACGGTAGAGGGAGGGGGGGGGGGGAAGAAGCCAGGAAGCCTGCGCATGCGTAGAGAGGACCTGCAGGCTTCCTGTTCTGTAGCACAGCGCGACTTTAGTTCAGAGTCGCTTGTTTCAATGTAGTTTATAGCAGTCACCAGAGGGGGGGGGGGGGGGGGGGCAGGAGCGCTTACTGAACAGGCCAGTGATTGTGTCCCCTCTATTACTATATAGTCATGGGTATGCAAATATGCATACCCACGGCTTCTGCTCAGAGTCCCTTTAAGTCTCCTACTGACAATAAATTATAGTTAGACCCCTTGAGCATAAGCTGAGTACCATCTTTCCATATGTGCAACTAGCACTGCACAAACATACACTGTTAGATGGGCTTAGATCAAGTGAGCATGCAAACATGTCTTATGGTGTGGGAGAGGGGGAGACATCTCTCATGATGCTCTAGTATAGGGAATACAGCAGTGATTAACCAGCTAAAATCCAATCTGTTCATTCTAGAGTTGAGCTGAAATTTTCGTAATTTCGCATTACTATAATTACGCATGCGAAATTTGCGATTACGATGCGAAATTAGCGTAGCGAAATTGCCATTAAAATCGTAATTGAAAATACCGTAAGCGTAATTTTCAATGCGAAATTTCGCGTTTCGTTCATGCCGTAATTTCGCATTAAACGCTACCGTAATTTCGCGTTAAACCGTAACGCTCCGTATAATATAAAAAAGCCGCCGACTTTAAGGGTTAATAGCAAAGCCCCCTTAAATGCTAAGAGCCTCAAATTTGGAGAATATATTAAGGAGATCAGGAGGAATAAGAGGAAAAAATTTTTTTTCAAAAAGACCTTATAGTTTTTGAGAAAATCGATGTTAAAGTTTGAAAGTAAAAATGTATACATTTAAAAACCCGCCGACTTTAACGGTTAATAGCAAAGCCTGCTTAAAGTTTAGGAACACCAAATTCCTAGGGTATATTAAGGGGATCAGTGGGAATAAGAGGAAAACATTTTTTTTCAAAAAGACCTTATAGTTTTTGAGAAAATCGATTTTTAAGTTTCAAGGGCAAAAATGTCTTTTAAATGCGGAAAATGTCAGTTTTTTTTGCACAGGTAACAATAGTGTATTATTTTCATAGATTCTCCCAAGTGGGAAGAGTTTTACTTACTTCGTTCTGAGTGTGGGAAATATAAAAAAAAAACGACGTGGGGTCCCCCCTCCCAGACCTCTTTAACCCCTTGTCCCCCATGCAGGCTGGGATAGCCAGAATGCGGAGCACCGGCCGCGTGGGGCTCCGCACCCTGACTATACCAGCCCGCATGGTCCATGGATTGGGGGGTCTCGGAAGGGGAGGGGCAGCCAAGCTTTCCCCTCCCCCTCCGAGCCCTTGTCCAATCCAAGGACAAGGGGCTCTTCTCCACCTCCGATGGGCGGTGGAGGTGGAGGCCGCGATTTCCTGGGTGGGGGGTTCATGGTGGAATCTGGGAGCCCCCTTTAAAAAGGGGTCCCCCAGATGCCCACCCCCCTCCCAGGAGAAATGAGTATAGAGGTACTTGTAGTACCCCTTACCCATTTCCTTTAAGAGTTAAAAGTAAATAAACACACAAACACATAGAAAAAGTATTTTAATTGAACAAAAAACATAACCACGAAAAAAGTCCTTTATTTTCTTAATTAACCATTAATACTTACCTGTCCCTTTAAATAAATGATCCCACGCAATATCCTCGGAAATGTTCTATCAGTTACAATGTAACAAAGTTATTACAATATAACAACTTTGTTACATTGTAACTACGCCGCACCCGACGTCACTCACCGCCGCCGCCGCCACCGCGTCTGCGCTGCAGGACCCGACAGAGCTCTGAGCTATATAGCTCAGAGCTCTCAAAAGCATCTTTGTATTTGGGCTCCAAGGAGCCCCATTGGTCCTTAGCAGACCAATGGGGTTCCTTCTGATTTGAAGGAACCCCATTGGTCTGCTAAGGACCAATGGGGCTCCTTGGAGCCCAAATACAAAGATGCTTCTCAGAGCTCTGAGCTATATAGCTCAGAGCTCTGTCGGGTCCGTGCAGGACGCTAAGTCCCCGCCGGCTCCGCTGTCCTCCCCGCCTCTCCCACATGTCACCCACATGTCACCCACATGTGGGTGACATGTGGGTGACAGATGTGGGCGGGGTGGACAGCGGGAGCTGCGGGGACTTAGCGTCCTGCACGGACGCGTATGCGGCGGCTGAGCGGCGAGTGGCGTCGGGTGCGGCGTAGTTACAATGTAACAAAGTTGTTACATAATAACTTTGTTACATTGTAACTGATAGAACATTTCCGAGGATATTGCGTGGGATCATTTATTTAAAGGGACAGGTAAGTATTAATGGTTAATTAAGAATATTAAAGGACTTTTTTCGTGGTTATGTTTTTTGTTCAATTAAAATACTTTTTCTATGTGTTTGTGTGTTTATTTACTTTTAACTCTTAAAGGAAATGGGTAAGGGGTACTACAAGTACCTCTATACTCATTTCTCCTGGGAGGGGGGTGGGCATCTGGGGGACCCCTTTTTAAAGGGGGCTCCCAGATTCCACCATGAACCCCCCACCCAGGAAATCGCGGCCTCCACCTCCACCGCCCATCGGAGGTGGAGAAGAGCCCCTTGTCCTTGGATTGGACAAGGGCTCGGAGGGGGAGGGGAAAGCTTGGCTGCCCCTCCCCTTCCGAGACTCCCCAATCCATGGACCATGCGGGCTGGTATAGTCAGGGTGCGGAGCCCCACGCGGCCGGTGCTCCGCATTCTGGCTATCCCAGCCTGCATGGGGGACAAGGGGTTAAAGAGGTCTGGGAGGGGGGACCCCACGTCGTTTTTTTTTTATATTTCCCACACTCAGAACGAAGTAAGTAAAACTCTTCCCACTTGGGGGAATCTATGAAAATAATACACTATTGTTACCTGTGCAAAAAAAACTGACATTTTCCGCATTTAAAAGACATTTTCGCCCTTGAAACTTAAAAATCGATTTTCTCAAAAACTATAAGGTCTTTTTGAAAAAAAAATTTTTCCTCTTATTCCCACTGATCCCCTTAATATACCCTGGGAATTTGGTGTTCCTAAACTTTAAGCAGGCTTTGCTATTAACCGTTAAAGTCGGCGGGTTTTTAAATGTTTACATTTTTCCTTTGAAACTTTAACATCGATTTTCTCAAAAACTATAAGGTCTTTTTGAAAAAATTTTTTTCCTCTTATTCCTCCTGATCTCCTTAATATATTCTCCAAATTTGAGGCTCTTAGCATTTAAGGGGGCTTTGCTATTAACCCTTAAAGTCGGCGGCTTTTTTATATTATACGGAGCGTTACGGTTTAACGCGAAATTACGGTAGCGTTTAATGCGAAATTACGGCATGATACGACTGTAATGCGAAAATTACGCGAAAATTACGCTTACGCGAAATTTCGCGAAATCCTTCTTCATTACGATTATGTACTTACGGCCATAATCGTAATTACACTAATTACGCGAAATTTCGCAAAATCGTAATTAGGTCATTACGCTCATCTCTAGTTCATTCACATTTTCTCTGAGAACAGTTGGGCCTCAGGCCTGGAACCCACTGCAAAACGCAATCGCTAATCGCAAGCGCTAGCATTTTGTATGAGCAGTTTGTAAGCGGTTTAATGAGCGTTTTAGGGAGCGATTTTAAAAAATTTATCAATTTGCCAGCGGTTGTGTAGCGTATAGCGATTAGCGTTTTAAAGTCTGATTGGTCCTTTCAATTAATTTTAATTTAGTTACAGTGTGCAGTAACTTGAAAACGCTAGCAAAATCGCGCCGTGCAGGTTTTGCTGAGCGATTACGCCAGCGATGATATACTTTACATTGAAGCGCTAATGCTTCCAAAATGCTGCATGTCCTGCGCTTGCGATTTTCTGAATCGCAATCGCTCCAGTTGAAGTTGCCCCATCCATTAACAGTAGCTGAGCGTTTTTACACGCTCCAAAAATGCTCTGAAAATCGCCCTTGTGGGTTCCAGACCTGAAGGTCTGTTGGATGTCAGGAGCACACACGGGTATATTTTAAACTGAACCTAGTCTGTTTCCCAAATGATTGATATTTTGCTGTAAGTTTTGTTTTTCCACCCTTCTGTTCTTCTCCTTTAATTGCAGACCACTGACTTACAGTCAACTCATGACTAAGAACACCAGCAGCAGGCTATTTGAATTCCTTGCTCCTCCCCTTCTTCAGAAATATTGCTCATTTTTTATGAATCTGCTGTTTGCATTTTATGCTATATTCTTGTGATATAGTCTTTTTTATGCAACCTTGCTTTCCTAGTTTAACTTTCCAGGTGGTAGCAAGCCAAGCCAATCATAATTAAGGGCCCGTTTACACTATCGCGAATTTGCATGCGCATCCCGCATGCGAATTCGCATGGGCAATACAAGTGGATAGGACTGTTTCCACTTGTCAGGATTTCTGGGCATTTTTCTGTACAGAAAAAATCTGCACGGCAGAGCCATCAGAATTCGCATACCGCATACCGCTATGCGAATCGCATACAATGTACAGTATTTAATAGGAAATTCGCATGCAGTTTTGGTATGCAAATTTTCATGCAAATTCGCATACAATTTTGCATAGAAACAATGAAAAAGCACACAGGCACTGCAATGGTTAAATTCGCATACATAGTCATCCATGCGAAATCGTATGCAAATTCACATGAAAATTCGCATACAACCGCAACCGCATGCGAAATTCGCATCCGCATGCAATTTTTTTCTGCGCCGATTCCCACCACACAAGTGGAAACGGGTCCTTAGCCTATTGGCTGACAGACAACATCCGCTATTCTTCAAGTCATCCAATAAACATGATGTCCACTCTCAATTTTAACCACTTCAGGATTCTGCGTACGCATAAGTACGCCCCTGAATCCTGAAGCGGTTTCCATGGAAACGGCCGTTCCATGTCAGTTCACGGAGGGTGTCTCCGTGAACACCCTGCGAGCCTCCGATAGCGGCTCGCAGGGTAAATGTAAAGATCCCCGCTGTTTACATACATACGGCGCTGCTGTGCAGCAGCGCCGTAGAGGAGATCAGCGATCCCCGGCCTCTGATTGGCCGGGGATCGCCAGCATCTGATAGGCTGAAGCCTATCTGAGGCGGCGCAGGACGGGTTTCCGTCCTGCGCAGCCCATAAGGAAGAGGGGAGGGAGGGAAGGAGGCAGAGGGAGGAATAGCGCTGCGGAGGAGGGCTTTGAGGAGCCCCTCCCCCGCTAGGCACAGCAGCGCGGCGGTGATCAGGCCCCCCCCAGCAGGACATCCCCCTAGTGGGGAAAAAAGGGGGGAAGTCTGATCGCCCTGCCTGCTATTTGATCTGTGCTGCGGGCTGAAGAGCCCCCGCAGCACAGATCATCCAAACCACCAGAAACCCGGAAGTGGTTAATGAAATCACCACTTTATTTCAGTTCCAAAGGAAAGTGCTGCATCATATGTTTTTGTTTGTTTTGCAGGGTGTTTGCCAGCCTTGTGATTCCTCGTGTAGGCACTGCTCTGGTCCTGGAGCAAATCACTGTATCACATGCAAAACCAATACTGCCTGGTCACCTGAAGAAATGAGATGCATCAATTGCTGCGATTCGTGGACTGATCAGAATGATTGCTGTTTTTGTGATGTGAACTCTGGTATGTTACTCTATCCTTTATCTATGAAGTCTCCTAACCTCACAATTGACTATATTGCCAGGTCTGAGACTGGACTTATAGACAAGTTCCTAGATCCTGAATAAAGGCTTCCAGACAAAAAGTACAATGGGCAAGTTCTTGCCTGTTGGGCATGGATAGGTTAGAGGGTGCTAAGGTGAAGGGCAGGCAGAAAGTGGAGACTGGAAGGTAGGTAAATGGGGAGGTTAAAACTGTATTTTTTTTTTTTTGCACTTTAGGTTTAAAAAAAGATCAAAGCATTCCTCTTGATTCATTTTTATGTTGATTAAACTTTGGTGGGTTGAGATAAAAAAAATCATCATATAGGCAGTAATGCAATGAAAACAAACAATATCTAATTATCTGTTAAAAACAAGGAGCAAGTCCAGCCATAAGTAGCAGTGGAGAACTCTGCATACACCTCACAGCCAGACAGCATGCAAACTGTACAAAAAGACCAGGGCCCATAGGCAATTAACTTTTTCTCCTACCGTAGGTGATATTTTCACAACTTGTAAATAAAATGCCTTTTAAAGCACCAACAAAAATGCTCAAAATAATTTTGATAGCACCTGTTCACCTATTTTTTTGGTACTTTTTTCAGTTGCATAGTGCTGAAAATTATTCTAAATACAAGATGAAAAATTACCTCCTAGGAGAAAACTCAGGAGAAAAAGTTTATTCCATATGGGCCTCAGTGTTCCAAAGTCAGTAGAAGAAACACCTGGGCCTATATGCATTTCACTTTTTCTCCTGATTTTTCTCCTAGGAGATATTTTTTCATCTCCTGTTTAGAATAACTTTTCAGCACTTTGCAATTGAAAAAAAAGTACAAAAAAGCAGGTGGAAAAGTATTATCACAACTATTTTAAGTATCTTCTTGCTTTCTGGTGATTTAAAACATTTTATTGACAAGTTATGAAAATATCACTTAGGAGAAAACTCAGGTGAAAAAATGTATTGCATATGGGCCATGGTGTCTCCAGTGTACTGCTGTTTCTCCCATTATGGACAACACAATGGGGTAAATTCAAGTAACTGCAGTAAAATTGCCATATGCAGTGAACGTAGCACACGTTATGCAAATAGTGCAACAGATGTTGCCTATCGGTTAGTGCACCTCCACTATGGTATTTACAAAACAAGCATTACACTATTAACCTCCTTAGCGGTAACCCCGTGTGTGACACGGGGTAAGCCGCCGGAGGGTGCCGCTCAGGCCCTGCTGGGCCGATTTAAATAATTTTTTTTTGCTGGACGCAGCTAGCACTTTCCTAGCTGCGCCAGCACCCCGATCGCCGCCGCCGCGCGCCCGATCGCCGCCATCCGGTGCGGCGCGCGCCCCCCCAGACCCCTGCGCTGCCTGGCCAATCAGTGCCAGGCAGCGCCAAGGGGTGGATCGGGTCTCCCAATGACGTCCCGACGTCGGTGACGTCATCCCGCCCGTCGCAGTGGCGACGGGGGAAGCCCTCCAGGAAATCCCGCTCTTTGAACGGGATTTCCTGATCGCCTATCGCCGGAGGCGATCGGTGGGGCTGGGGGGACGGCTATCATGTAGCGAGCCCTGGGCTCGCTACATGATTTAAAAAAAAAAAAATTTTTTTTAAAACTGCTGCGCTGCCCCCTGGCGGTATTTTTCATACCGCCAAGGGGGTTAAAAAGAGCGTTACCTAAGTTACATAAGGTGCGTTATTTGTGCAATGCATACTATGAAACTTTCATAAGTACTGTTAAAATTGCTGTGCGCTAGCGCTACCTGTGCATGGAAGTTTGGTCAAAATGACATGTCTATACCCAGGCCCGGATTTACCTCCCAGGAGCTTATAGGCATAGATGTCCTGGCTCTCTAGACTTCGCCCTCCATGAACCTACAAACACCCACTGACCCGCACTGCAAGTGTGCTGGCTGGCCAAGCTGTCACTCCTCCCTTACTTACCTTGCCTGGCATAGGTAGCTACATGTGCCCCTTACTATTAGGTAGCCAGAG
This sequence comes from Hyperolius riggenbachi, assembly GCF_040937935.1. Lineage (NCBI taxonomy): Eukaryota > Metazoa > Chordata > Amphibia > Anura > Hyperoliidae > Hyperolius > Hyperolius riggenbachi. The sequence goes on from NC_090648.1 coordinate 204,611,113, forward strand.
CTATCCTTAGTATTAAGAAGCTATAAGTGACCACAAGTATTAGGTAGCTAGAGTTCCCCCCAACTTAAGAGAAATCTGGTCAGTGGAATTCTGAGTAACATCACATTTACACTCCACTCGGGACTCTGCATAGGTAAGGCGGGAGTGAGACACTTGATGAGGGGAGTGATCCACCTTTCCATCATTAAGGTGCCTGTAGGCACGTGCCTACAGTTCCTTATGGTAAATAAAACTCTGTCTATACTCTATCAATCCCCAAAGTTCCATCCAAGTGAACTTTGTGCATGATTGTCTAGGTTGGTTAAAAAAACTTGGACAACAAGTACAGGGTTCATCTGGAAAGTAGCAGCAATCTTCATTTAATAAATTAAGAAAATATTTTATTTTAGACAAATTGTATAATCTGATTGTTTCATCACATACTCACCTCTTTTATTTAAGCATCTTTTTACAAGGTATTCAATGCCTTCATTATATAAGCATCACATTCCTCACCTATGAGTTTGCGGGGTTGGGGGGGGTCATGTTAATGCTGCTGAACAAACACTGGCATTCTGCAGTCACTTCACAAGACAAGTGGTGCAAGGGGAGAAGAGACTACCCTGGCAAATGCAAGTTAAAGAGACACTGAAGCGAAAAAAAAAATATGATATAATGAATTGGTTGTGTACTATGAATAATTACTAGAAGATTAGCAGCAAAGAAAATATTCTCATACTTTTATTTTCAGGTATATAGTGTTTTTTCTAACATTGCATCATTCTATAATATGTGCAGATTACACAACACTCTGCATTCAAAATGAGTCTTTCAGAGCAGTCTGTGAAGTAATGACCTCTCCTCTAGCAGAGGAAAAGTAAACAGTTCACTTACAGTTGAGATAATAAAAGTCAGATAACAGCCCTCTCCACCACTAACTTAGTTACTAACTTAGTCGGAGAGCTTAATGGCTTGTTTGCATAGAGATAACAACTGGAGTTTCTCAACTCTTCCTGTACTGGAAACAATTAGACTGATGTATCTGATCTTAATGTTTTATTTCTTAGCTGTACTACACATACAAATCATAATATCATGCTTTTTTTTTTGCTTCAGTGTCTCTTTAACACTAAAATAATACCTTGTAGGGTAGATAAAAGCAAATTGTTGTTCCTTTCTGGGTAGCCTTTGTACAACAAAGACCTGTTTAGACCTGTGTATGGGGAGGTACAGTGGCTTGGTCTCCAGTTTCAATATGGGCCAGGGTACTATCTGCATGGAGTTTGTATGTTCTCCCAGTGTTTGCATGAGTTTCCTCCAAGCACTCCAGTTTCCTCCCACATTCCAAAAACATACAGATAAGTTAATTGGCTTCCTCCAAAATTGACCTTAGACTAATGCTAGGGATACACCACTGGCTCGATACCGGCGCGCCCCTGCTCGTCCCCGCGGGCGCCTGCATTGATTCCCACTCGTCCCCACGGGCGCTGATCGGACATGTCGGATTTTATCAATCCAGCCATCAGCGGCTCGATTGAGAAGCAAAAACTCACCGTGTATCCCTAGCATATCATAGAGATATGACTGTGGTAGGGGTTAGATTGTGAACCTCTCTAAGGGACAGCTAGTGACAAGACTATACACTCTGCAAAGCATTGATGTCAGCTCTATATAAATACTAAATACATAAAACATTTTAGGGGATGTGTGAATGGATGAGCCTGAATCTTAGTCATCTCAGTTTATAGTTGACATTTGAGCTAGCTACTATGAAGCAAAGAAAACCTCACCAATGAAGATTCAGGGAACACTCATGCCCTGTAGGGGTTAACTTTTACATTTATAAGGTGTCTCTACCACACCCTTTCAGAGCATTTACTCATCTAACCTGAGTAATCCCAGTCAACTGAGGGTGAAACCTGTAGGCACAGTAGCTCTATTTGAGCAGACAAAAGTGCTTTGAACTCATGCCAGTGTCTTATCTGTTACAACCGCAACACAGAACACTTGACTCATCGGCATGTTTATATGATGATTTTTATGCCGGATCCGGATGTAATAAACATGAAGCTAGTCTAGAGAGCAGGGTTCAAACCTTGGCAGTACTTATTCAGTAAGAGCTCCTTGCTCAAGACTCCCTAACACTGCAGGGCGGCCTATTAAGTGTGCCCCTAGTGGCTGCAGCTCTCAAGCTATTTAAGTCCGACAGGAAAAAAGCACTATACAAATGTTAGTGTTATTATTATTATGTATAATCCATAGTATAGCACAGTAGAATTACCTGGGCAGAGGAAACAGCAAACTCTATACAGAAAACTAGCAGTTTTGCTGCTGCAACCACCACATTGCTTCTATATACAGTTTATATGCACCTGTCAACCTCATTTCTGTAAAGCTGGTTTCACACTATAAACTGGCGGCAGTGTTGCAGCGAGCCTGCCGCACCCCATTGCCCAAAACAGGCCTTCAGGGAATACCATGCTACTATGTGGTATTCCCTTTCAGCCATCTGGCCAAACAGGAAGTGACATGCTTGTGGTCACTTCCTGTTTTTGGAACGTGGAAGTGGGAGGAAGCATATTGTTAAATATATGCTTCCGTGCATACGAGCCGCACCGCCGGCGACAACTTTTTTGAAAATAATGCATCGCCATAGACTTACATGACTTCCGGTCCAACGCAGATCGACGCAGATACACACGGTAACGTAGTTTAGGAAGCGCTTCAGATTGAGGACTTCTCGCACACTGCACCGCGACACAGGTAGTGTGACTTTCCCCATAGACTTCAATTGCCTTGTGGTAGCTGTGTGGCAATTTGCTGCACCACACTGCCACAGTGTGAAAGGGCCCTCAGTTTTTGCCTTGATCAAGCTTAAAGAGAGTCTGAAGCGAGAATAGATCTCGCTTCAGACCTCATAGCTAGCAGGGGCATGCGTGCCCCTGCTAAAACGCCGCTATAGCGCGGCTTAACGGGGGTCCCTGTCCCCCCAAACCCCCTCCGAGCAGCGGGGGAGCGCTTCCTGGTTGGGGCAGGGCTAACCGCCGCAGCCCTGCCCCATGCGCGTCTGTCAGAAGCGTACCTCCGCCTCTCCCCCGCCCCTCTCAGTCTTCCTTCACTGAGAGGGGCGGGGGAGAGGCGGCGATGCGCGTCTGATAGACGCGACTGGAGGCAGGGCTGCAGCCGTTAGCCCTGCCTCCAGGGAGATCAGCTCCAGCGACCTTTTTCCGACCCAGGTTTGCGGGGGGTGGGTTGGGGGTGAAGGGACCCCCGTTAAGCCGCGGGATAGCGGCGTTTTAGCAGGGGCACACGTGCCCCTGCTATATATAAGACCTGAAGCGAGATTTAGTCTCGCTTCAGTGTCTCTTTAAGGTGGCCACACACCATACAATTTTTTAAATATCTGTGCAATGTAAGAATTGCAATCAATTTTTTTGACTGACTAGGCATTGTTGATATCTGTTATGACCCATTTCTGACTCTCCCTCTGCTTTCTGATTCGGTACCTCGCACTTCTGATTACCTGCTGCCAGACCCTGCTCGCTTAGGATATCGAATCAGTTTTCTGTCTTTGTACCTTTGTCTGTCCGTGTGTTGCCAACCTGGCTTGCCCGACCTCGAGAGCTATCTCTCCCCTTAAGAGATAGTCTCCAGATCTGTCAGTGACATCCACCTTCAAGCGTCACTCACTCTCTGGTCCTTCCTACCTTCAACCTGACTCCACCCCTTGGATAGTCTGAGGCTGCTGGAAGGTTTATGTACTCTCTAAGAGCAGTATTGCCCATACTGCCTAAAATAACCTGCTCTGCAGGTGCGTTACTCAAAGTCAAACTGTTACACCAAACACTCACGATTACATACAGGTGTCCAGAGGTTAGTACTATATCTGTATTATTGGTGATTCTGCAGATCATCCATAATCAGGTATATATCTGCATTCTTGGTGATACAGTGCAGATCACCAATAATCAGATTCTCTCTGCGTGCTGACACCGATCGTTACACGCGTGTTTACATTTCGCCTGCGAGCCGCGATCGGAGGCTCGCAGGCAGTTCACGGAGACACCCTCCATGAACTGACATGGAACGTTTCCATGGAAACCCACAGACAACCAGTTTACGCCAATTGGCATTAGCTGGTCGTCAAGAGGTTAAGCGCTGGCGATTTTGGAAAATCGTCCTAAAAGCACTTGAGCAGTGATTTTCTATGACAGCGTTCACATGTAAGCGTTTAGATTTTCTTGAAATCGCAAACGCGGTACATGTACCATTTTCTGAACGCTTTGGCTCTTGGCTCATTTGAAGGTATAGGGAAATCACAAAGCGCTTGAAAAAGAGCTTTTTATAGCGATTTCCCGAGCGCTTTTATGAATAAATACATTGGGCTTGATTCACTAAGACAAATAGCATGCCTTTTCCGAGTTAATATCAATATCATAATTATCAGAGATAGCGAGCGCTACGAACCCACGGGGCTCAGGGCAGGATGAGTGGAGCTCTCGCCATTGCCAATTAGCAGGCAAAAGTTCGTAGTGCTTGCTATGCTACTCTGATAAGGCGTGTCAACTTTGACACGCCTTATCAACTGGGGAATGTTAATAAGAAGGAAAATGCACCAGGATAGAAAGGACCAGTGTGGTTTGAATTCTAAAACAACATATTTTCCTTACGGAATCTTTATGGTACTCGTGACTAGTGGTGTGATGGGGATGTAATCGGGGTGTGGCAGGGGTGTGGCTTAAGTGTCCCTCTTTCTTATCTCAAAAAGTTGGGAGGTATGAGAATAGGTGCAGCAGCCATGGGGGAATACAGGGCTCAAGTGATACAACCTCCCCCCCAGCATAGGTGAGAGTGCAGCAGCATACCTCCCAACATTTAACTTTTAGAAAACGGGACACTTAGGTCACACCCATGGCCATACCCCCAACCCCCTAGACACGCCCACCGAAAAGTTCTTCAAATATTTTTAATTAATAATTATATTAATAACTCCCGAAAGTGGAGGCGCGTGAGGGTGCCAGTGGGTGGGGAGGAGGTTGAGAGTGGGTGGGCAGAGAGGGGGGGAAACGATCGAGGCACCAGCCCGGGATGCGTATGCGGCATCCATGGCCGCCGCCATTAAACTTCTCCCCCCCTCCCTCCAAATATGCCCCCCAGTGTCCCCTTCCCCCCGCAGAGTAAACAAATGTGCAGCGGAGCGGGCTGTAACTCCTATCATTGCCTCTCCGCATCTCATGTTGTCTTCTCGGCTTCCGGCTTCCTGTGACGTCACAGGAAGCCGGAAGCCGAGAAGACAACATGCGACCCCGGTGTGGAGAGGCAATGGTAAGAGTTACAGCCCACTCCACTGCACATTTGTTTACTCTGCGGGGGTAAGGGGACACTGGGGGGCATATTAGGAGGGAGGGGGGGAGAAGTTTAATGGCAGTGGCCATCGATGCCGCATGCGCATCCCAGGCTGCTGGTGCCTCGATTGTTTTTTTCCCCTCTCACCCCAGCGGCCGGGACTAAGGGGGGGGGGGGGGGGGGGGGGGTGGTACAGCGCGGGACAGCGGGACGGCCCCCCAAAATCGGGACCGTCCTGAAGAAAATGGGGCGGTTGGGGGCCCTGCAGCAGCCATGGGGGGAACTCAGGGGGCATGTGACATGTCTCCCCCTTCCAGCATAGAGGGGAGTGCATTAGCCACGGAGGAACTGAGGGGGCATGTGTCATGTCTCCCCCCTCCAGCATAGGTGAGAGTGCAGCAGCCACGGGGGAGCTCAGGGGGTATGTGACATGCCCCCCCCCTCCAGCATAGGTGAGGGTGCAGCAGCCATGGGGGAACTCAGGGGGCATGTGACATGTCTCCCCCCTCCAGCATAGGTGCAGCAGCCATGGGGGAACTCAGAGGGCATGTGACCTGTCTCCCCCTCCAGCATAGGTGCAGATCCATGGAGAACTCAGGGGGCATGTGTCATGTCTCCCCCCTCCAGCATAGGTGAGAGTGCAGCACCCATGGGGGAACTCAGGGGGCATGTGACCTGTCTCCCCCTCCAGCATAGGTGCAGCAGCCATAGGGGAACTTAGGGGGCATTTGACCTGCCTCCTCCTCCTTCATAGGTGCAGCAGCCAAGGGGGAATTCAGGGGGCATGTGACATGTCTCCCCCCTCCAGCATAGGTGCAGCAGCCATGGGGGAACTCAGGGGGCATGTGACCTGTCTCCCCCCTCCAGCATAGGTGCAGCAGCTATGGTGGAACTCAGGGGGCATGTGACCTGTCTCCCCCTCTAGCATAGGTTCAGCAGCCATGAGGGAACTCAGGGGGCATGTGACATGTCTATCCCCTCCAGCATAGGTGCAGCAGCCATGGGGGAACTCAGGGGGCATATGACCTGTCTCCCCCCTCCAGCATAGGTGCAGCAGCTATGGGGGAACTCAGGGGGCATGTGACATGTCCCCCCCCCCTCCAGCATAGGTGCAGCAGCCATGGGGGAACTCAGGGGGCAGTGGCGTAGCTAAGGAGCTGTGGGCCCCGATGCAAGTTTTACAATGGGGCCCCCCAAGCACTCTATACATAACAATTTATAGGGCGCACCAAAATCTGCCAATGGCAACTACAGTGTCACAGGTGCAAGAAGGGGATGGGGAACAGTTTGTTAATGATTACCACTATTCAAAGTATCTACAGAAGTCATTATTATGAGCATAGGACCAATAGAGAGCTAATTCTGTAGTTAAGGGAGGGCCCTTCGGGGCCCCTCTGGCCCAAGGGCCCCGATGCGGTCGCTACCTCTGCACCCCCTATTGCTACGCCCCTGTCAGGGGGCATGTGACATGTCTCCTCCCTCCAGCATAGGTGCAGCAGCCATGGGAGAAATCAGGGGGCATGTGACATGTCTACCCCCTCCAGCATAGGTGCAGCAGCCATGGGGGAACTCAGGGGGCATGTGGCATGTCTCCCCCCTCCAGCATAGGTGCAGCAGCCATGGGGGAACTCAGGGGGCATGTGACATGTCTCCTCCCTCCAGCATAGGTGCAGCAGCCATGGGGGAAATGAGGGGGCATGTGACATGTCTACCCCCTCCAGCATAGGTGCAGCAGCCATGGGGGAACTCAGGGGGCATGTGACATGTCTCTCCCCTCCAGCATAGGTGAAGGTGCAGCAGCCATGGGGGAACTCAGGGGGCATGTGACATGTCTCCCCCTTCCAGCATAGAGGGGGGTGCAGCAGCCATGGGGGAACTCAGGGGGCATGTGGCATGTCTCCCCCCTCCAGCATAGGTGCAGCAGCTATGGAGGAACTCAGGGGGCATGTGACATGTCTCCCCCCTCCAGCATAGGTGAAGGTGCAGCAGCCACCGAGGAGCTCAGGGGGCTTGTGACATGTCTCCCTCTTCCAGCATAGAGGGGGTGCAGCAGCCATGGGGGAACTCAGGGTGCATGTGACCTGTCTCCCCCCTCCAGCATAGGCGCAGCAGCCATGGGGGAACTCAGAGGGCATGTGACCTGTCTCCCCCTCCAGCATATGTGCAGCATCCATGGGGGAACTCAGGGGGCATGTGACATGTCTCTCCCCTCCAGCATAGGTGAGAGTGCAGCAGCCATGGGGGAACTCAGGGGGCATGTGACCTGTCTCCCCCCTCCAGCATAGGTGCAGCAGCCATGGGGGAACTCAGGGGGCATGTGACCTGTCTCCCCCTCCAGAATAGGTGCAGCAGCCACGGGGGGACTCAGGGGGCATGTGACATGTCTCCCCCCTCAGAGGAGCACTGGCCAGGGGGGAAGGGGGAGATTTCCCCCCAGGCTGCCACTAATTTAATGATTTAGGGATGGTGTAGGGCCTGCTGCAGTCAGGTTTTTTTGTAAGGCAATGTGAAACGCTAGACTGGCTGAGGGTAATAAAAGTGCAATACAGAGCAATTAGAGGGTGGGTAAGCTGGTAAATGTACACAGCAAGATGCAGAGCAGAGGCTTGCCTGAAGGGTCCATAGAAAAAAAATCTGTCTGCTCTCTCACCATCATAGCCCCCAACTGTCACTTTTTTGAAGGGACAGTCCGTCTTTGGACATAAATATGTGTGTGTGGGCGTGGGGGGGGGGGAGCCTTGGGAAATTAAGGTGGAAATACATCTGTCGACTCGGCGATCAACCAACTGTTTCGATAGTTGCTATTGTATTGGATGAAAATTGGTGCCGCCACAAGCATGCTTAATCGACGATTTGGCAGATTTCGGGCGGAAATCTGAAATGCTGGGAAATCACGGCATGCAATAATCACGAACGACGGACACAACAGAAACCTCTGGCTGTCGTTCCTCCAAATGTATTATGCGACCCCCGATGCCTGTACATTTATACTTTACCTGTTACGCTGCCCTGCAAGTGTCCTTGCTGTATTTCCGCATGGACCCAAATGACTGCCAGCATATAGCACATGGGGCGCGTGTGTGACGCCATTTGGGCTGAGGCTGCCATGAACACGGGCCTCTAGTTTGTGTTTTCCCCCCAGGCCGAAAGGTCCCAGTCCTCCCCTGTCCCCCCTCCAGCTTAGGTGAGAGTGCAGCAGCCATGGGGAACTCAGGGGTCATGTGACCTGTCTCCCCCCTCCAGCATAGGTGCAGCAGCTATGGGGGAACTCAGGGGGCATGTGACCTATCTCCCCCTCCAGCATAGGTGCAGCAGCCATGGGGTCATGCAGGGGGCATGTGACATGTCTACCCCCTCCAGCATAGGTGCATCAGCCATGGGGGAACTCAGGGGGCATGTGACATGTCTCCCCCCTCCAGCATAGGTGCAACAGCCATGGGGGAACTCAGGGGGCATGTGACATGTCTCCCCTTCCAGCATAGGTGAGAGTGCAGCAGTCATGAGGGGAACTCAGGGGGCATGTGTCATGTCTCTCCCCTCAAGCATAGGTGAGAGTGCAGCAGCCATGGGAGAACTCAGGGGGCATGTGACCTGTCTCCCCGTCCAGCATAGGTGCAGCAGCCATGGGGGAACCCAGGGGGCATGTGACATGTCTCCCCCTCCAGCATAGGTGAGAGTGCAGCAGTAGAGTGACCAGACGTCCCGGATTGCCCGGGACACGTCCCGGATTCGGGGTCCGCTGTCCCAGGCTGCATGAGGTCCCGGGAAACGTCCCGCTTTCAGCAGCGGGACGTTCCGGCCTCGGGACTCTGGCCACTCTATGCTTATGAACTGGCAGCGGCGTCTATAGACGCCGTGCCAGTTCATTGTCCGCAGCCCCGCTCCAGCCTCCTCTTCCGGTGTCTGTTCCGACACCGGCAGGCGAGCAGGGCTACGGCAAGATGGCTGCCGAAGCCCTGTACTGGAGACTATTTGTCTCCAGTACAGGGCTTCGGGCGCCATCTTGCCGTAGCCCTGCTCTGCCAGGCTGTCAGCACGGGAGACTTCAGGAGGAAGGTGGAGACTTCTGCCAGGTGAGTAAATTTCTTTTTCAGGTGAAATGTTTGCCCGCATTGTTTCTTTTCTGGGGAAATGTTTGCTCGCATTGTTTCTTTTCTGGGGAAATGTTTGCCCGCATTGTTTCTTTTCTGGGGAAATGTTTGCCCGCATTGCGTTTCTTTTCTGGGGAAATGTTTGCCCGCATTGCGTTTCTTTTCTGGTGAAATGTTTGCCCGCATTGTTTCTTTTCTGGTGAAATGTTTTCCCGCATAGTTTCTTTTCTGGGGAACTGTTTGCCCGCATTGCATTTCTTTTCTGGGGAAATGTTTGCCTGCATTGCGTTTCTTTTCTGGGGAAATGTTTGCCCGCATTGCGTTTCTTTTCTGGGGAAATGTTTGCCCGCATTGCGTTTCTTTTCTGGGGAAATGTTTGCCCGCATTGCGTTTCTTTTCTGGGGAAATGTTTGCCCGCATTGCGTTTCTTTTCTGGGGAAATGTTTGCTCGCATTGCGTTTCTTTTCTGGGGAAATGTTTGCCCGCATTGCGTTTCTTTTCTGGGGAAATGTTTGCCTGCATTGCGTTAATTTTCTGGTGAAATGTTTGCCCGCATTGCAGTAATTTTCTGCTGAAATGTTTGCCCGCATTGCAGTAATTTTCTGCTGAAATGTTTGCCCGCATTGCGTTTATTTTGTACTGACATATTGCCCGCATTGCGTTTATTTTGTACTGACATGTTTGCCCGCATTGCGTTTTTATTTTGTACTGACATGTTTGCCCGCATTGCGTTTATTTTGTACTGACATGTTGCCCGCATTGCGTTTATTTTGTACTGACATGTTGCCCGCATTGCGTTTATTTTGTACTGACATGTTTGCCCGCATTGCGTTTATTTTGTGCTGACATGTTGCCCATTGCATTTAGTTTCTGGTGTCCGGGGTAACTGTTACTGCATTGATTATTTAATGGTCATAGATGGCTATGTTTGCTGCTTTGTGGTTACGGTATACTATTAGCATCACACAGTTTCTGCACACCCATGATGCAAAGTCTCGTTTGTCCACATAATGGCGTAAACACTGCTTTCTTATGCCTCGGTGTTACATCATTACGTTAGCTCCGCCCATACAATGTCATGGCCACGCCCAGCCCCCCCCCCCCGTTCTTCAGCGCTGTGCACTCTTCAGTCCTCCCCACTTTTCGCCGCGCCGCCCCCCCCCCCCCCCCTGCACCCACCCTCCCTGTCCCATGTTGGACCTGCAAAAATCTGGTCACTCTATGCAGCAGCCATGAGAGGAACTCAGGGGGCATGTGTCATGTCTCTCCCTTCTAGCATAGGTGAGAGTGCAGCAGCCATGGGGGAAATCAGGGGACATGTGACATAACTACCCCCTCCAGCATAGGTGCAGCAGCCATGGGGGGACATAGGGGGCATGTGACATGTCTCCCCCCTCCAGCATAGGTGAGAGTGCAGCATCCATGGGGGAACTCAGGGGGCATGTGACATGTCTCCCCCCTCCAGCATAGGTGAGAGTGCAGCAGCCATGGGGGAACTCAGGGGGCATGTGACCTGTCTCCCCCTCCAGCATAGGTGCAGCAGCCATGGGGGGACTCAGGAGGCATGTGACATGTTTCCCCCCTCCAGCTTAGGTGAGAGTGCAGCAGCATGTGACCTGTCTCCCCCCTCCAGCATAGGTGCAGCAGCTATGGGGGAACTCAGGGGGCATGTGACATGTCTCCCCCTCCAGGATAAGTGCAGCAGCCATGGGGGAACTCAGGGGGCATGTGACATGTCTACCCCCTCCAGCATAGGTGCAGCAGACATGGGGGTACTCAGGGGGCATGTGACCTGTCTCCCCCCTCCAGCATAGGTGCAATAGCCATGGGGGAACTCAGGGGGCATGTGACATGTCTCCCCCTCCAGCATAGGTGAGAGTGCAGCAGCCATGAGGGGAACTCAGGGGGCATGTGATAAAGCAAGGGTGACAGAGGCGCCAACAAGTATAAAATGATTAAAACCCGCTTAAAAGGAGGGGTGCAGGTGGATACACCACTCAGGTAAAAATAGACCAGCCAATAAGCCGTTAATAAATAACAGTAAAATTTATTGGGGATTCTCCAAAAATGCAACGCGTTTCACGGGCAAAACTCCCGCCTCATCAGGCAATCAGATAGGAGAAACACAGTAGTTGATCTCTTTCTGGATCAAGCGCCTCAAGAGAGACTCAGGGGGCATGTGACCTGTCTCCCCCTCCAGCATAGGTGCAGCAGCCATGGGGGAACTTAGGGGGCATGTGACATGTCTAACCCCTCCAGCATAGGTGCATCAGCCATGGGGGAACTCAGGGGGCATGTGGCATGTCTCCCCCCTCCAGCATAGGTGAGGGTGCAGCAGCCATGGGGGAACTCAGGGGGCATGTGACCTGTCTCCCCCCTCCAGCATAGGTTCAGCAGCCATGGGGGAACTCAGGGGGCATGTGACCTGTCTCCCCCTCCAGCATAGGTGCAGCAGACATTCAGGGGGCATGTGACATGTCTCCCGCCTCCAGCATAGGTGCAGCAGCCATGGGGGAACTCAGGGGGCATGTGACATGTCTCCCCCCTCCAGCTTAGGTGAGAGTGCAGCAGCCATGGGGGAACTCAGGGGGCATGTGACATGTCTCCCTCCTCCCGCATAGTGCCTACCTGCAAAAGAGTACAAGCCCCACTTGTGGGGTCAAATACACACCGAGCATACACATGACCTGTCCACCACTAGAGGAGGATGTTGGTTTCCATTAACAGCTTGCATGCAACCTATTAAGTACTCTTCCCTCCCACTGCGAAGAAGTCAATCCTCCATGGGAGGGGCCTAACACTAACTGAATCCTAACCTATGTATATGCATAGCCTGGGTGCGGCTAATCAAATAAAATCGAAAATTGAAAATTGCGCAAAAGGTGGATCAGCGCAACACCAGGCCGCCTCCGAATGGCCTCCATCAGAGATGCGCTGAGCCCCCCCAGGAACTACAAACGCACCTTGAACCCAAACAGAAGCTCTGCATATACACCAAAAGCATGGTCGAATACACACCGAGCATACACATGACCTGCCCACCACTAGAGGAGGATGTTGGTTTCCATTAACAGCTTTAAAGCTGCGTTTGTAGTAATTTATTTGATTAGCCGCACCCAGGCTATGCATATACATAGGTTAGGATTTAGTTAGTGTTAGGCCCCTCCCATGGAGGATTGACTTCTTCGCAGTGGGAGGGACGAGTACTTAATAGGTTGCATGCAAGCTGTTAATGGAAACCAACATCCTCCCCTAGTGGTGGACAGGTCATGTGTATGCTCGGTGTGTATTCGACCCCACAAGTGGGGCTTGCACTCTTTTGCAGGTAGGCACTAGTCTGTTTTTAAGTAGCGCTGCTCATTTCCTTGCTATGTACTAATGTAATTCGTTTTTGGTCAGCTGCTCCATGCTTTTGGTGTATATGCAGAGCTTCTGTTTGGGTTAAAGGTGCGTTTGTAGTTCCTGGGGGGGCTCAGCGCATCTCTGATGGAGGCCATTTGGAGGCGGCCTGGTGTTGCGCTGATCCACCTTTTGCGCACTCCAGCATAGGTGAGGGTGCAGCAGCCATGGGGGAACTCAGGGGGCATGTGACCTGTCTCCCCCCTCCAGCACAGGTGAGAGTGCAGCAGCCATGGGGGAACTCAGGGGGCATGCAACATGTCTTCCCCCTCCAGCATAGGTGAGAGTGCAGCAGCCATGGGGGAACTCAGGGGGTATGTGACATGTCTCCCCCTCCAGCATAGGTGAGAGTGTAGCAGCCATGGGGGAACTCAGGGGGCATGTGACATGTCTTCCCCTCCAGCATAGGTGCAGCAGCCATGGGGGAACTCAGGGGGCATGTTACCTGTCTCCCCCCTCCAGCATAGGCGCAGCAGCCATGGGGGAACTCAGGGGGCATGTGACATGTCTCCCCCTCCAGCATAGGTGCATCAGCCATGGGGGAACTCAGGGGGCATGTGACATGTCTCCCCCCTCCAGCATAGGTGAGAGTGCAGCAGCCATGGGGGAACTCAGGGGGCATGTGACCTGTCTCCCCCTCCAGCATAAGTGAGAGTGCAGCAGCCATGAGGGAACTCAGGGGGCATGTGACATGTCTCCCCCTCCAGCATAGGTGAGGGTATAGCAGCCATGGGGGAACTCAGGGGGCATGTGACATATCTCCCCCCTCCAGCATAGGTGAGAGTGCAGCAGCCATTCGGGAACTCAGGGGGCATGTGACGTGTCTCTCCCCTCTAGCATAGGTGAGAGTGCAGCAGCCATTGGGGAACTCAGGGGGCATGGGACATGTCTCCCCCCTCCAGCATAGGTGAGAGTGCAGCAGCCATTGGGGAACTCAGGGGGCATGTGACATGTCTCCCCCTCCAGCATAGGTGAGAGTGCAGCAGCCACGGGGGGAACTCAGGGGGCATGTGACATGTCTCCCCCCACCAGCATAGGTGAGAGTGCAGCAGCCATGGGGAACTCAGGGGGCATGTGACATGTCTCCCCCTCCAGCATAGGTGCAGCAGCCATGGGGGAACTCAGGGGGTATGTGACATGTCTCCCCCTCCAGCATAGGTGATGGTGCAGCAGCCATGGGGGAACTCAGGGGGCATGTGACATGTCTCCCCCTTCCAGCATAGAGGGGGGTGCAGCAGCCATGGGGGAACTCAGGGGGCATGTGGCATGTCTCCCCCCTCCAGCATAGGTGCAGCAGCTATGGAGGAACTCAGGGGGCATGTGACATGTCTCCCCCCTCCAGCATAGGTGAAGGTGCAGCAGCCACCGAGGAGCTCAGGGGGCTTGTGACATGTCTCCCTCTTCCAGCATAGAGGGGGTGCAGCAGCCATGGGGGAACTCAGGGTGCATGTGACCTGTCTCCCCCCTCCAGCATAGGCGCAGCAGCCATGGGGGAACTCAGAGGGCATGTGACCTGTCTCCCCCTCCAGCATATGTGCAGCATCCATGGGGGAACTCAGGGGGCATGTGACATGTCTCTCCCCTCCAGCATAGGTGAGAGTGCAGCAGCCATGGGGGAACTCAGGGGGCATGTGACCTGTCTCCCCCCTCCAGCATAGGTGCAGCAGCCATGGGGGAACTCAGGGGGCATGTGACCTGTCTCCCCCTCCAGAATAGGTGCAGCAGCCACGGGGGGACTCAGGGGGCATGTGACATGTCTCCCCCCTCAGAGGAGGACTGGCCAGGGGGGAAGGGGGAGATTTCCCCCCAGGCTGCCACTAATTCAATGATTTAGGGATGGTGTAGGGCCTGCTGCAGTCAGGTTTTTTTGTAAGGCAATGTGAAACGCTAGGCTGGCTGAGGGTAATAAAAGTGCAATACAGAGCAATTAGAGGGCGGGTAAGCTGGTAAATGTACACAGCAAGATGCAGAGCAGAGGCTTGCCTGAAGGGTCCATAGAAAAAAAATCTGTCTGCTCTCTCACCATCATAGCCCCCAACTGTCACTTTTTTGAAGGGACAGTCCCTCTTTGGACATAAATATGTGTGTGTGGGCTTGGGGGGGGAGCCTTGGGAAATTAAGGTGGAAATACATCTGTCGACTCGGCGATCAACCAACTGTTTCGATAGTTGCTATTGTATTGGATGAAAATTGGTGCCGCCACAAGCATGCTTAATCGACGATTTGGCAGATTTCGGGCGGAAATCTGAAATGCTGGGAAATCACGGCATGCAATAATCACGAACGACGGACACAACAGAAACCTCTGGCTGTCGTTCCTCCAAATGTATTATGCGACCCCCGATGCCTGTACATTTATACTTTACCTGTTACGCTGCCCTGCAAGTGTCCTTGCTGTATTTCCGCATGGACCCAAATGACTGCCAGCATATAGCACATGGGGCGCGTGTGTGACGCCATTTGGGCTGAGGCTGCCATAAACACGGGCCTCTAGTTTGTGTTTTCCCCCCAGGCCGAAAGGTCCCAGTCCTCCCCTGTCCCCCCTCCAGCTTAGGTGAGAGTGCAGCAGCCATGGGGAACTCAGGGGTCATGTGACCTGTCTCCCCCCTCCAGCATAGGTGCAGCAGCTATGGGGGAACTCAGGGGGCATGTGACCTATCTCCCCCTCCAGCATAGGTGCAGCAGCCATGGGGTCATGCAGGGGGCATGTGACATGTCTACCCCCTCCAGCATAGGTGCATCAGCCATGGGGGAACTCAGGGGGCATGTGACATGTCTCCCCCCTCCAGCATAGGTGCAACAGCCATGGGGGAACTCAGGGGGCATGTGACATGTCTCCCCTTCCAGCATAGGTGCAGCAGCCATGGGGGAACTTAGGGGGCATGTGACATGTCTAACCCCTCCAGCATAGGTGCATCAGCCATGGGGGAACTCAGGGGGCATGTGGCATGTCTCCCCCCTCCAGCATAGGTGAGGGTGCAGCAGCCATGGGGGAACTCAGGGGGCATGTGACCTGTCTCCCACCTCCAGCATAGGTTCAGTAGCCATGGGGGAACTCAGGGGGCATGTGACCTGTCTCCCCCTCCAGCATAGGTGCAGCAGACATTCAGGGGGCATGTGACATGTCTCCCGCCTCCAGCATAGGTGCAGCAGCCATGGGGGAACTCAGGGGGCATGTGACATGTCTCCCCCCTCCAGCTTAGGTGAGAGTGCAGCAGCCATGGGGGAACTCAGGGGGCATGTGACATGTCTCCCTCCTCCCGCATAGTGCCTACCTGCAAAAGAGTACAAGCCCCACTTGTGGGGTCGAATACACACCGAGCATACACATGACCTGTCCACCACTAGAGGAGGATGTTGGTTTCCATTAACAGCTTGCATGCAACCTATTAAGTACTCTTCCCTCCCACTGCGAAGAAGTCAATCCTCCATGGGAGGGGCCTAACACTAACTGAATCCTAACCTATGTATATGCATAGCCTGGGTGCGGCTAATCAAATAAAATCGAAAATTGAAAATTGCGCAAAAGGTGGATCAGCGCAACACCAGGCCGCCTCCGAATGGCCTCCATCAGAGATGCGCTGAGCCCCCCCAGGAACTACAAACGCACCTTGAACCCAAACAGAAGCTCTGCATATACACCAAAAGCATGGTCGAATACACACCGAGCATACACATGACCTGTCCACCACTAGAGGAGGATGTTGGTTTCCATTAACAGCTTTAAAGCTGCGTTTGTAGTAATTTATTTGATTAGCCGCACCCAGGCTATGCATATACATAGGTTAGGATTTAGTTAGTGTTAGGCCCCTCCCATGGAGGATTGACTTCTTCGCAGTGGGAGGGACGAGTACTTAATAGGTTGCATGCAAGCTGTTAATGGAAACCAACATCCTCCCCTAGTGGTGGACAGGTCATGTGTATGCTCGGTGTGTATTCGACCCCACAAGTGGGGCTTGCACTCTTTTGCAGGTAGGCACTAGTCTGTTTTTAAGTAGCGCTGCTCATTTCCTTGCTATGTACTAATGTAATTCGTTTTTGGTCAGCTGCTCCATGCTTTTGGTGTATATGCAGAGCTTCTGTTTGGGTTAAAGGTGCGTTTGTAGTTCCTGGGGGGCTCAGCGCATCTCTGATGGAGGCCATTCGGAGGCGGCCTGGTGTTGCGCTGATCCACCTTTTGCACACTCCAGCATAGGTGAGGGTGCAGCAGCCATGGGGGAACTCAGGGGGCATGTGACCTGTCTCCCCCCTCCAGCACAGGTGAGAGTGCAGCAGCCATGGGGGAACTCAGGGGGCATGCAACATGTCTTCCCCCTCCAGCATAGGTGAGAGTGCAGCAGCCATGGGGGAACTCAGGGGGTATGTGACATGTCTCCCCCTCCAGCATAGGTGAGAGTGCAACAGCCATGGGGGAACTCAGGGGGCATGTGACATGTCTTCCCCTCCAGCATAGGTGCAGCAGCCATGGGGGAACTCAGGGGGCATGTTACCTGTCTCCCCCCTCCAGCATAGGCGCAGCAGCCATGGGGGAACTCAGGGGGCATGTGACATGTCTCCCCCTCCAGCATAGGTGCATCAGCCATGGGGGAACTCAGGGGGCATGTGACATGTCTCCCCCCTCCAGCATAGGTGAGAGTGCAGCAGCCATGGGGGAACTCAGGGGGCATGTGACCTGTCTCCCCCTCCAGCATAACTGAGAGTGCAGCAGCCATGGGGGAACTCAGGGGGCATGTGACATGTCTCCCCCTCCAGCATAGGTGAGGGTATAGCAGCCATGGGGGAACTCAGGGGGCATGTGACATATCTCCCCCCTCCAGCATAGGTGAGAGTGCAGCAGCCATTCGGGAACTCAGGGGGCATGTGACATGTCTCCCCCCTCCAGCATAGGTGAGAGTGCAGCAGCCATGGGGGAACTCAGGGGGCATGTGACCTGTCTCCCCCTCCAGCATAGGTGCAGCAGCCATGGGGGGACTCAGGAGGCATGTGACATGTTTCCCCCCTCCAGCTTAGGTGAGAGTGCAGCAGCATGTGACCTGTCTCCCTCCTCCAGCATAGGTGCAGCAGCTATGGGGGAACTCAGGGGGCATGTGACATGTCTCCCCCTCCAGGATAAGTGCAGCAGCCATGGGGGAACTCAGGGGGCATGTGACATGTCTACCCCCTCCAGCATAAGTGAGAGTGCAGCAGCCATGGGGGAACTCAGGGGGCATGTGACATGTCTCCCCCTCCAGCATAAGTGAGAGTGCAGCAGCCATGGGGGAACTCAGGGGGCATGTGACATGTCTCCCCCTCCAGCATAGGTGAGAGTGCAGCAGCCATTCGGGAACTCAGGGGGCATGTGACATGTCTCCCCCCTCCAGCATAGGTGAGAGTGCAGCAGCCATGGGGGAACTCAGGGGGCATGTGACCTGTCTCCCCCTCCAGCATAGGTGCAGCAGCCATGGGGGGACTCAGGAGGCATGTGACATGTTTCCCCCCTCCAGCTTAGGTGAGAGTGCAGCAGCATGTGACCTGTCTTCCTCCTCCAGCATAGGTGCAGCAGCTATGGGGGAACTCAGGGGGCATGTGACATGTCTCCCCCTCCAGGATAAGTGCAGCAGCCATGGGGGAACTCAGGGGGCATGTGACATGTCTACCCCCTCCAGCATAGGTGCAGCAGACATGGGGGTACTCAGGGGGCATGTGACCTGTCTCCCCCCTCCAGCATAGGTGCAACAGCCATGGGGGAACTCAGGGGGCATGTGACATGTCTCCCCCTCCAGCATAGGTGAGAGTGCAGCAGCCATGAGGGGAACTCAGGGGGCATGTGACCTGTCTCCCCCTCCAGCATAGGTGCAGCAGCCATGGGGGAACTTAGGGGGCATGTGACATGTCTAACCCCTCCAGCATAGGTGCATCAGCCATGGGGGAACTCAGGGGGCATGTGGCATGTCTCCCCCCTCCAGCATAGGTGAGGGTGCAGCAGCCATGGGGGAACTCAGGGGGCATGTGACCTGTCTCCCCCCTCCAGCATAGGTTCAGCAGCCATGGGGGAACTCAGGGGGCATGTGACCTGTCTCCCCCTCCAGCATAGGTGCAGCAGACATTCAGGGGGCATGTGACATGTGTCCCGCCTCCAGCATAGGTGCAGCAGCCATGGGGGAACTCAGGGGGCATGTGACATGTCTCCCCCCTCCAGCTTAGGTGAGAGTGCAGCAGCCATGGGGGAACTCAGGGGGCATGTGACATGTCTCCCTCCTCCCGCATAGTGCCTACCTGCAAAAGAGTACAAGCCCCACTTGTGGGGTCGAATACACCGAGCATACACATGACCTGTCCACCACTAGAGGAGGATGTTGGTTTCCATTAACAGCTTGCATGCAACCTATTAAGTACTCTTCCCTCCCACTGCGAAGAAGTCAATCCTCCATGGGAGGGGCCTAACACTAACTGAATCCTAACCTATGTATATGCATAGCCTGGGTGCGGCTAATCAAATAAAATCGAAAATTGAAAATTGCGCAAAAGGTGGATCAGCGCAACACCAGGCCGCCTCCGAATGGCCTCCATCAGAGATGCGCTGAGCCCCCCCAGGAACTACAAACGCACCTTGAACCCAAACAGAAGCTCTGCATATACACCAAAAGCATGGTCGAATACACACCGAGCATACACATGACCTGTCCACCACTAGAGGAGGATGTTGGTTTCCATTAACAGCTTTAAAGCTGCGTTTGTAGTAATTTATTTGATTAGCCGCACCCAGGCTATGCATATACATAGGTTAGGATTTAGTTAGTGTTAGGCCCCTCCCATGGAGGATTGACTTCTTCGCAGTGGGAGGGACGAGTACTTAATAGGTTGCATGCAAGCTGTTAATGGAAACCAACATCCTCCCCTAGTGGTGGACAGGTCATGTGTATGCTCGGTGTGTATTCGACCCCACAAGTGGGGCTTGCACTCTTTTGCAGGTAGGCACTAGTCTGTTTTTAAGTAGCGCTGCTCATTTCCTTGCTATGTACTAATGTAATTCGTTTTTGGTCAGCTGCTCCATGCTTTTGGTGTATATGCAGAGCTTCTGTTTGGGTTAAAGGTGCGTTTGTAGTTCCTGGGGGGCTCAGCGCATCTCTGATGGAGGCCATTCGGAGGCGGCCTGGTGTTGCGCTGATCCACCTTTTGCGCACTCCAGCATAGGTGAGGGTGCAGCAGCCATGGGGGAACTCAGGGGGCATGTGACCTGTCTCCCCCCTCCAGCACAGGTGAGAGTGCAGCAGCCATGGGGGAACTCAGGGGGCATGCAACATGTCTTCCCCCTCCAGCATAGGTGAGAGTGCAGCAGCCATGGGGGAACTCAGGGGGTATGTGACATGTCTCCCCCTCCAGCATAGGTGAGAGTGCAGCAGCCATGGGGGAACTCAGGGGGCATGTGACATGTCTTCCCCTCCAGCATAGGTGCAGCAGCCATGGGGGAACTCAGGGGCATGTTACCTGTCTCCCCCCTCCAGCATAGGCGCAGCAGCCATGGGGGAACTCAGGGGGCATGTGACATGTCTCCCCCTCCAGCATAGGTGCATCAGCCATGGGGGAACTCAGGGGGCATGTGACATGTCTCCCCCCTCCAGCATAGGTGAGAGTGCAGCAGCCATGGGGGAACTCAGGGGGCATGTGACCTGTCTCCCCCTCCAGCATAAGTGAGAGTGCAGCAGCCATGGGGGAACTCAGGGGGCATGTGACATGTCTCCCCCTCCAGCATAGGTGAGGGTATAGCAGCCATGGGGGAACTCAGGGGGCATGTGACATATCTCCCCCCTCCAGCATAGGTGAGAGTGCAGCAGCCATTCGGGAACTCAGGGGGCATGTGACGTGTCTCTCCCCTCTAGCATAGGTGAGAGTGCAGCAGCCATTGGGGAACTCAGGGGGCATGGGACATGTCTCCCCCCTCCAGCATAGGTGAGAGTGCAGCAGCCATGGGGGAACTCAGGGGGCATGTGACATGTCTCCCCCTCCAGCATAGGTGAGAGTGCAGCAGCCACGGGGGGAACTCAGGGGGCATGTGACATGTCTCCCCCCTCCAGCATAGGTGAGAGTGCAGCAGCCATGGGGAACTCAGGGGGCATGTGACATGTCTCCCCCTCCAGCATAGGTGCAGCAGCCATGGGGGAACTCAGGGGGTATGTGACATGTCTCCCCCTCCAGCATAGGTGATGGTGCAGCAGCCATGGGGGAACTCAGGGGGCATGTGACCTGTCTCACCCCTCCAGCATGGGTGAGAGTGCGGCAGCCATGGGGGAATTTAGGGGGCATGTGACATGTCTCCCCCCTCCAGCATAGGTGCAGCAGCCATGGGGGAACTCAGGGGGCATGTGGCATGTCTCCCCCCTCCAGCATAGGTGCAGCAGCCATGGGGGAACTCAGGGGGCATGTAACATGTCTTCCCCCTCCAGCATAGGTGAGAGTGCAGCTGCCATGGGGGAACTCAGGGGGCATGTGACATATCTCCCACCTCCAGCATAGGTGAGAGTGCAGCAGCCATTCGGGAACTCAGGGGGCATGTGACGTGTCTCTCCCCTCTAGCATAGGTGAGAGTGCAGCAGCCATTGGGGAACTCAGGGGGCATGGGACATGTCTCTCCCTCCAGCATAGGTGCAGCAGCCATGGGGAACTCAGGGGGCATGTGACATGTCTCCCCCTCCAGCATAGGTGCAGCAGACATTCAGGGGGCATGTGACATGTCTCCCCCTCCAGCATAGGTGCAGAAGCCATGGGGGAACTCAGGGGGCATGTGACATGTCTCCCCCCTTCAGCATAGGTGAGGGTATAGCAGCCATGGGGGAACTCAGGGGGCATGTGACCTGTCTCCCCGTCCAGCATAGGTGCATCAGCCATGGGGGAACTCAGGGGGCATGTGACATGTCTCCCCCCTCCAGCATAGGTGAGAGTGCAGCAGCCATGGGGGAACTCAGGGGGCATGTGACATGTCTCCCCCTCCAGCATAGGTGAGAGTGCAGCAGCCACGGGGGGGAACTCAGGGGGCATGTGACATGTCTCCCCCCTCCAGCATAGGTGAGAGTGCAGCAGCCATGGGGAACTCAGGGGGCATGTGAAATAAATGTCTCCCCCTCCAGCATAGGTGCAGCAGCCATGGGGGAACTCAGGGGGTATGTGACATGTCTCCCCCTCCAGCATAGGTGAGGGTGCAGCAGCCATGGGGGAACTCAGGGGGCATGTGACCTGTCTCCCCCCTCCAGCATGGGTGAGAGTGCGGCAGCCATGGGGGAACTCAGGGGGCATGTGACATGTCTCCCCCCTCCAGCATAGGTGCAGCAGCCATGGGGGACCTCAGGGGGCATGCAACATGTCTTCCCCCTCCAGCATAATTGAGAGTGCAGCTGCCATGGGGGAACTCAGGGGGCATGTGACATATCTCCCCCCTCCAGCATAGGTGAGAGTGCAGCAGCAATTCGGGAACTCAGGGGGCATGTGACAAGTCTCTCCCTCCAGCATAGGTGCAGCAGCCATGGGGGAACTCAGGGGGCATGTGACGTGTCTCTCCCCTCTAGCATAGGTGAGAGTGCAGCAGCCATTGGGGAACTCAGGGGGCATGGGACATTTCTCTCCCTCCAGCATAGGTTCAGCAGCCATGGGGAACTCAGGGGGCATGTGACCTGTCTCCCCCTCCAGCATAGGTGCAGAAGCCATGGGGGAACTCAGGGGGCATGTGACATGTCTCCCCCCTTCAGCATAGGTGAGGGTATAGCAGCCATGGGGGAACTCAGGGGGCATGTGACCTGTCTCCCCGTCCAGCATAGGTGCAGCAGCCATGGGGGAACTCAGGGGGCATGTGACATGTCTCCTCCCTCCAGCATAGGTGAGAGTGCAGCAGCCATGGGGGAACTCAGGGGGCATGTGACATGTCTCTCCCCTCTAGCATAGGTGAGAGTGCAGCAGCCATTGGGGAACTCAGGGGGCATGGGACATGTCTCTCTCTCCAGCATAGGTGCAGCAGCCATGGGGAACTCAGGGGGCATGTGACCTGTCTCCCCCTCCAGCATAGGTGCAGAAGCCATGGGGGAACTCAGGGGGCATGTGACATGTCTCCCCCCTTCAGCATAGGTGAGGGTATAGCAGCCATGGGGGAACTCAGGGGGCATGTGACCTGTCTCCCCGTCCAGCATAGGTGCAGCAGCCATGGGGGAACTCAGGGGGCATGTGACATGTCTCCCCCCTCCAGCATAGGTGAGAGTGCAGCAGCCATGGGGGAACTCAGGGGGCATGTGACATGTCTCCCCCTCCAGCATAGGTGAGAGTGCAGCAGCCACGGGGGGGAACTCAGGGGGCATGTGACATGTCTCCCCCCTCCAGCATAGGTGAGAGTGCAGCAGCCATGGGGAACTCAGGGGGCATGTGACATGTCTCCCCCTCCAGCATAGGTGCAGCAGCCATGGGGGAACTCAGGGGGTATGTGACATGTCTCCCCCTCAAGCATAGGTGAGGGTGCAGCAGCCATGGGGGAACTCAGGGGGCATGTGACCTGTCTCCTCCTCCAGCATAGGTGAGAGTGCGGCAGCCATGGGGGAACTCAGGGCAGCCATGGGGGAACTCAGGGGGCATGTGACATGTCTCCCCCTCCAGCATAGGTGCAGCAGCCATGGGGGAACTCAGGGGGCATGCAACATGTCTTCCCCCTCCAGCATAGGTGAGAGTGCAGCAGCCATGGGGGAACTCAGGGAGCATATGACATGTCTCCCCCCTCCAGCATAGGTGAAAGTGCAGCAGCCATGGGGGAACTCAGGGGGCATGTGACATGTCTCCCCCCTTCAGCATAGGTGAGAGTGTAGCAGCCATGGGGGAACTCAGGGGGAACGTGACCTGTCTCCCCTCTCCAGCATAGGTGAAAGTGCAGCAGCCATGGGGGAACTCAGGGGGCATGTGCAGTAGCTTTCCTACCGTCAAGCGGCAGGAGCGGTCCGCACCGGGTGTCCTCATGGTGTGGGGGTGACACCCGGAGTCCTGTGCTGCCGCCCCTGCCGCTGTGCTCGGCTCGCCTGTGGCCCTAATCCCTGCAGGGGCCTCGGGCTGGGCTGCCCCCTGTGTTCCCCTCCCTCCCATCAGACCAACAGATCAGCGCGGCGAGCGCCGTGACAGACCTACACAGACTGCGCGGGACCCGACTACTTCATATGCGGAAGTGACGACACTCGTCACCTCCTGCATATGAGCCGACTCGCGCGGCTGCACAGTGTGCACCGCTCTGTCAGCCGGGTCCCACGCTGATCTGAGGTCTCTGCCCCTGCTCGCCGCGCTGATCTGCAGGTCTGATGGGAGGAGGGAGGGAGAGCGAGAAACACTACCTACCATTCACTCCTACCTACCGAAACCCACATATTGCTACCCATCTATCTCTAACCACTCTACTACCTAACCACCTACTGCTGCCTACTTACCTACCTAAACCTTACCTACCCACACACTGCTGTCTACCTACCTTAAACCCCACAAACTGTTTCCTACCTACCTAAACCCACACACTGCTACCTACCTAAACCCACATATTGCTACCCATCTATCTAACCACTATACTACCTAACCACTCACTGCTGCCTACCTACCTAAACCTTACCAACATACCTAACCACCCACCCACTGCTACCTAAACTTTACCTACCTAACCACCCACCCAAACCCACACACTGCTACCTACCCACCCACACACTGCTGCCTACCTACCTAAACCCACACACTGCTACCTTACTTAGATAAAACCCCACAAACTGCTACCTACCTACCCACACACTGCTACCTACCTACTCACACCCTGCTACCTATATACTTAAACCCACACACTGCTATGTATCTAAACCCACAAACTGCTACCTACCTAAACCCACACACTGCTACCTACCTGCGTACCTAAAACCCCACAAGCTCCTACCTTCCTACCTACCTACACACTGCTACCTACCTACCTAAACCCACACACTGCTACCTACCTGTATATCTAAAACCCCCACACACTACTACCTACCTAAACCCACACACTGCTACCTATCTACTTACCTAAAACCCCACAAATTTCTACCTACCTACCTACCCACACACTGCTACCTACCTGCCTACTCACGCACACACTGCTACCTACCTACCTAAACCCACACACTGCTACCTACCTGCCTACCTAAAACTCCACAAGCTCCTACCTACCTACAGCTACCTACCTACCTAAACCCACAAACTGCTACCTATCTGCCTATCTAAAACCCCACAAGCTCCTACCTACATACACACACACTGCTACCGGACTACCTAAACCCACACATTGCTACCTACCTAAACCCACATATTGCTACCCATCTATCTAACCACCATACTACCTAACCACTCACCAGGGCCGGATTTGTACTTTCCAGCGCCCTAGGCCGGCTGTCACCAACCGCCCCCCCCCCCCCTTCTGTCCAACTCTGACTAGTTTGAACGCCCCCCCCCCCCCCCCCCCCCTGTTTTGCTGCTTTGCCCTGTTCACAGAGGCGGGACAAGGTCCTCCAGCACCCAAGGCTGAGACACGAAAGTGCGCCCCTCCATCTCTCCACCCCAGCTGTCACACACTGATTGCTACTTGACTAAGAGGCACCCCAGGGCCCCCAACACCTTAATCTCTAGTTATCTGGCTTGTTGTCACTTCCATGTATCTCCTTTTCTTATTTCTTTCTGCTTCAAACACAATTAGGAATGACAGCTGAAGGAATTGTGCGCCCCCTCCTACACTGCGCCCTGAGGCTGGAGCCTCTCCAGCCTGTGCCTCGGCCCGGCCCTGCCACTCACTGCTGCCTACCTACCTAAACCTTACCAACATATCTAACCACCCACCCACTGCTACCTAAACTTTACCTACCTAACCACCCACCCAAACCCACACACTGCTACCTACCCACCCACACACTGCTACCTACCTACCTAAACCCACACACTGCTACCTTACTTAGATAAAACCCCACAAACTGCTACCTACCCACCCATACACTGCTACCTACCTACCCACCCATACACTGCTACCTACCCACCCATACAATGCTACCTACCTACCCACACACTGCTACCTACCTACCTACCCACACACTGCTACCTACCTACCCACACACTGCTACCTATATACTTAAACCCACACACTGCTATCTACCTAAACCCACACACTGCTGCCTACCTACCTAAACCCACACACTGCTACCTACCTGCCTACCTAAAACCCCACAAGCTCCTACCTTCCTACCTACCCACACATTGCTACCTACCTACCTAAACCCACACACTGCTACCTACCTGCCTACCTAAAACCCCACAAGCTCCTACCTACCGCTACCTACCTACCTAAACCCACAAACTGCTACCTATCTGCCTATCTAAAACCCCACAAGCTCCTACCTAACTACACACACACTGCTACCGGACTACCTAAACTCACACATTGCTATCTACCTACCTAAAACCCCACAAACTGCTACCTACCTACCCACACATTGCTACCTACCTAAACAAATACACTGCTACCCACCGACCTAAAACCACACACATTGCTACCTACCTACCCAACCACCGCCTGGGGACACCCTGATACCTATACTGGGGGCCAACTTACTACCTATACTTGGGGGGGGCACCTTACTACCTATACTGTGGACACTTAGCACCTATACTGTTGATACTTACCACCTATACTGGGGACACCTTCCTACTTATACTGGGGACACCTTACCACCTATACTGGGGGGCCCCCTACATATTTATGTGACTTGCCACATATACTGGGGAGTTGGTACCCACATCTAGTTATATAGTGGAGTCTCCACCCATGGCCACACCCAATTTGCCTCAGAGGAGCTCACAATCTAATCCTACCATAGTCATAGTCTAATGTCCTACCCTATTATGTATTAATTTAGCTCTGACATCTCCTGCAGCACTTTACAGAGTACATAGGCATGTGACTGACTGTCCTCAGAGGAGCTCACACTCTAATCCTACCATAATCATAGTGTAATGTCCTACCATATTATTATTCTGTATTTATATAGCGCTGACATCTCCTGCAGCACTGTACAGAGTACATAGTCATGTCACTGACTGTCCTCAGAGCTTACAATCTAATCCTACCACAGTCATAGTCTAGTGTTCTACAATATTATTATTATGTATTTATAATAATTATTATTTATTTATATAGCACTGACATCTTCTGCAGCACATTACTGAGTACACAGTCATGTCACTGACTGTCCTCAGAGGAGCTCATAGTCTAATCCTACCACTGTCTCACTGTCACGCTCCACTAATTTTCATCTTTTTTTTGGGGGGGGGGGGGGGGGGGGGTGTCTGTGGATAATTAGCACCGGGTGTCAAATACCCTAGGTACGCCACTGGGCATGTGACATGTCTCCCCCATCCAGCATAGGCGCAACAGCCATGGGGGAACTCAGGGGGCATGTGACATGTCTCCCCCTCCAGCATAGGTGCAGCAGCCATGGGGGAACTCAGGGGGCATGTGACATGTCTCCCCCCTCCAGCATAGGTGAGAGTGCAGCAGCCATGGGGGAACTCAGGGGGCATGTAACATGTCTCCCTCCTCCAGCATAGGTGAGAGTTCAGCAGCCATGGGGGAACTCAGGGGGCATGTGACATGTCTCTCCCCTCCAGCATAGGTGAGAGTAGAGCAGCCATGGGGGAACTCAGGGGGCATGTGACATGTCTCCCCCTCCAGCATAGGTGAGAGTGCAGTAGCCATAGGGGAACTCAGGTAGAGTGACCAGACGTCCCGGATTGCCCGGGACACGTCCCGGATTCAGGGTCCACTGTCCCAGGCAGCATGAGGTCCCGGGAAACGTCCCGTTTTCAGCAGCGGGACGTCCCGGCCTCGGGACGCTGGCCACTCTATGCTTATGAACTGGCAGCGGCGTCTATAGACGCCGTGCCAGTTCATTGCCCGCAGCCCCGCTCCAGCCTCCTCCTCCGGTGTCTGTTCCGACACCGGCAGGCAAGCAGGGCTACGGCAAGATGGCTGCCGAAGCCCTGTACTGGAGACTATTTGTCTCCAGTACAGGGCTTCGGGCGCCATCTTGCCGTAGCCCTGCTCTGCCAGGCTGTCAGCACGGGAGACTTCAGGAGGAAGGTGGTCCCGGGAGCAGCGCGCCAGAGGCCGGAGACTTCTGCCAGGTGAGTAAATGCTTTCTTTTTCAGGTGAAATGTTTGCCCGCATTGTTTCTTTTCTGGGGAAATGTTTGCCCGCATTGTTTCTTTTCTGGGGAAATGTTTGCCCGCATTGCGTTTCTTTTCTGGGGAAATGTTTGCCCGCATTGCGTTTCTTTTCTGGTGAAATGTTTGCCCGCATTGCGTTTTTCTTTTCTGGTGAAATGTTTGCCCGCATTGCGTTTCTTTTCTGGGGAAATGTTTGCCCGCATTGCGTTCCTTTTCTGGGGAAATGTTTGCCCGCATTACGTTAATTTTCTGGGGAAATGTTTGCCCGCATTGCAGTAATTTTTTGGTGAAATGTTTGCCCGCATTGCAGTAATTTTCTGGTGAAATGTTTGCCCGCATTGCGTTTATTTTGTACTGACATGTTGCCCGCATTGTGTTTATTTTGTACTGACATGTTTGCCCGCATTGCATTTTTATTTTGTACTGACATGGTTGCCCGCATTGCGTTTATTTTGTACTGACATGTTTGCCCGCATTGCGTTTATTTTGTACTGACATGTTGCCCGCATTGCGTTTATTTTGAGCTGACATGTTGCCCATTGCATTTAGTTTCTGGTGTCCGGGGTAACTGTTACTGCAATTATTATTAAATGGTCATAGATGGCTATGTTTGCTGCTTTGTGGTTACGGTATACTATTAGCATCACACAGTTTCTGCACACCCATGATGCAAAGTCTCGTTTGTCCACATCATGGCGTAAACACTGCTTTCTTATGCCTCGCTGTTACATCATTACGTTAGCTCCGCCCATACAATGTCATGGCCACGCCCATTTTTTGTTGCGCCGCAGGCCCCCCCCCCCCCCCCCGGTCTTCAGCGCTGTGCACTCTTCAGTCCTCCCCACTTTTCGCCGCTGCCGCCCCCCCCCCCTGCACCCACCCTCCCTGTCCCAGGTTGGACCTACAAAAATCTGGTCACTCTAACTCAGGGGGCATGTGACATGTCTCTCCCCTCTAGCATAGGTGAGAGTGCAGCAGCCATGAGGGAACTCAGGGGGCATGTGACCTGTCTCCCCCCTCCAGCATAGGTGCAGCAGCCATGGGGGAACTCAGGGGGCATGTGACATGTCTCCCCCCCCCAGCATAGGTGAGAGTGCAGCAGCCATAGGGGAACTCAGGGGGCATGTGACATGTCTTCCCCTCCAACATAGGTGCAGCAGCCATGGGGGAACTCAGGCGGCATGTGACCTGTCTTCCCCTCCAGCATAGGTGCAGCAGCCATGGGGGAACTCAGGGGGCATGTGACATGTCTTCCCCTCCAACATAGGTGCAGCAGCCATGGGGGAACTCAGGCGGCATGTGACCTGTCTTCCCCTCCAGCATAGGTGCAGCAGCCATGGGGGAACTCAGGGGGCATGTGACATGTCTTCCCCTCCAACATAGGTGCAGCAGCCATGGGGGAACTCAGGCGGCATGTGACCTGTCTTCCCCTCCAACATAGGTGCAGCAGCCATAGGGGAACTCAGGGGGCATGTGACATGTCTTCCCCTCCAGCATAGGTGCAGCAGCCATGGGGGAACTCAGGCGGCATGTGACCTGTCTCCCCCTCCAGCATAGGTGCAGCAGCCATGGGGGAACTCAGGGGGCATGCAACATGTCTCCCCTCTCCAGCATAGGTGAGAGTGCAGCAGATGTGAAGAAACACAGGGGACAGGTGACGTGTCTGCCCCCCCCCCCCCCAAAAAAAAAACAACAATAAAAATAAGATGTCACATACCATTTTACCGCAGCGCACCCACTGCACTATGAACCTCTTGCACCGTGAATGGTGGCTGCATTGCAGAGTTGCCATTGTGCCGCTCCACTGTGAATGTAGCCTTAGGCCCCATTTGTAGTCATGCTGCCATGACGCTCTGTTGATGGGCGGCATCCATGTCGGAGTAGAAGTGATTGAAACATATAAAAGGCATCTCCATTATGTTTAGGCCACACCCTGGCCTGACACTAGTCGGTGGGGGTGGGGGGGCTAGGAGGCTCTGATGTCATCTCTTACTGTTCAGCGTGTGAGGAAATAGAATCCGGCAGACAAGGGCTCGCATTGGCGTCCCCTGTATATGCCATTCACACCGCCGCACATCCATCTGCGGCATAAGCTGCTGGACATTATTTGGCAACACTGTGGCTCATAATGCCCGGAGGATTTCCCCATGAGGATATAAATGGAGCTGTTGGCTTGGAAAACAAACGGCGGGCAAACTGCAGATTGAATGGACGCATCTCAGGGCAGGTAATTCATCACGCTGTGCCTGTGATAATGAGTTAATGCTATTTGCAAGCCCCATGCTTGCATCTCTGGTATTGGCTTTCACCTGCCCTGTATGCTGCTTGCTTGCTGCTGCTTTCATCGCATATCCTTTCAGAGACATCTTGTGCATGGAACTGTATTGCTACTTGCACACACAAGCATTTAAGTCTGCGAGTGGCACTTAATCTATGCTTAGGAGAAAATGCTTCTACATTAGTGATGAGTGTTTATGCTGGCAAAGATTGGAATAAACATAGCAGTTATTATAATCAATAAGGATTTTTGTGCAGCACATGAACTGTGACTCCCAATATCTCCCTGCAGCAAGTTACACTCTTTTTGTGTGTGGCAAGTTTGAAAAGCACATTTCCCTGTGAAGTACTGACTTTCTGCACTTTGGTCTCTGATACATGGACTTTTGCCCAGATCAGCATGCATATGATACAGCACAAATGATATTATGCCATTCATCTAAAAGCCCATGGACATTTTGTCATTATTCCAGCCCCAGTACCCCTAGGGCAGTAATGGCGAACCTTTCAGAGGCCGAGTGCCCAAACTGCGACCCAGCATCGACTTATTTATCACTGAATGCCTATGGGGGGGGGGATGTTGCGTGCCACGCTGAAAAATGGGCGTGGCTATGACATTGTATGGGCGGAGCTAACGTAATGTGATGTAACAGCGAGGCATAAGAAAGCAGTGTTTCCGCCATGATGTGGTGAAACGAGGATTCGCATCATGGGTGTGCAGAAGCTGTGTGATGCTATTTATTAGTATACCCGCCGTAACCCCAAAGCAGCAAATATAGCCAACTATGACCATTAAATAATAAATGCAGCAACAGTTACCTCAGACACCAGAAAATAAACGTAATGAAGGCAACATTTCAGCAGAAAATAACACAGTAGGCAACATTTCAGCAGAAAGTAACGCAGTGGGCAACATTACAGCAGAAAACGCAGTGGGCAACATTTCAGCAGAAAATAAACGCAGTGGGCAACATTTCAGCAGAAAATAAACGCAGTGGGCAACATTTCAGCAGAAAATAAACGCAGTGGGCTGCATTTCACCAGAAAATAAGCGCAGTGGGCAGCATTTCACCAGAAAATAAACGCAGTGGGCAGCATTTCACCAGAAAATAAACGCAGTGGGCAACATTTCACCAGAAAATAAACGCAGTGAGCAGCATTTCACCAGAAAATAAGCGCAGTGGGCAGCATTTCACCAGAAAATAAATGCAGTGGGCAACATTTCACCAGAAAATAAACACAGTGGGCAACATTTCACCAGAAAATTAACGCAGTGGGCGGCATATCACCAGAAAATAAACGCAGTGGGCAACATTTCAGCCGAAAATGAACACATTGGGCAGCATTTCACCAGAAAATAAAGACAATAGGCAGCATTTCACCAGAAAATAAACGCAGTGGGCAACATTTCAGCAGAAAATAAACACACTGGGCAGCATTTCACCAGAAAATAAACGCAGTGGGGAACATTTCAGCAGAAAATAAAACACAGTGGGCGGCATTTCACCAGAAAATAAAAGCAGTGGGCAACATTTCAGCAGAAAATAAACGCAGTGGGCAATATTTCAGCCCCCCTCCCTTCACCCCACAGATGTCAAATCTTTTCAGACTTACGTCTGAAGATGCAGGATGCTTCTGCTGCCCAGGGCTGGATTGGATGGAGTGAAGTCAGTGTCTGTGGACGCTGGAGTGCCCCAACTGCCCAGGGCTGTGTCTCCTCTCTTGGGCCGCAAACCTCAAAATTGCGCCGAACCCCTTCAGGGTGGGCGGAGCTAAGCAACTCCCCCCGCAACACAATAGGCCAGCCACTCAGCCTCCTCTGTCATCATTCTCCTCCGGCGATTATGCCAGCAGCCTCAGGGGCGACGGAGCCGCTCTTGTATGCTCCAGCCCACTCTTCTCACACCTCATCATCTTGCTAGGCTTAGCAAAGTGAGGGGGCAGAGCCGATTAGCCTCCTCCGGACCAAGTCATCCCCCTCCGGTGATTAGCACAGCAGGGGGCGGCGGAGCCGCTCTCGTCCCCTCCTCCTCCATCATCATCTTGTTGCGGGGGGGGGGGGGGGGGGGGCGGAACCATGCAATGCCTCCGTGCAAGCCCCATTCGTAATGCTGTGGGTGGCCATGATGTGACACAAGGTGGCAGCGGCATTGCAGACATGTGGCGATGGCGACACGGCGTGCCCGCAGATTCGGCTATGCGTGCCGGGTCTGGCACGCGTGCCATAGGTTCACCAACACTGGTGAAATTTCCTCTGTTATAATTTGAGTATAGCCTTAGTGTCCGTTAGTATTGTACATGACGTCATACATAAAGGGAGCCTCCGCTCCTTTGGTGTTTTAAGGTTTTATTTGTGTGGGTGGGGGGTTGTTTGCCACATTTATATCCGAGTGTTTATTTTAGTAGTTTGAATAAATTAAATTGATCTTTTTTGTACTAATTAATACTCTTAAGTTATTGGTCAGAATCTTTTGTGTGTCAATATTTTATTTACCCATTTGTAGTAAAGCCTTGTGGTGCGCCACAGTGTACCACTTATTGCGGCGGTGTGGCGGGGGCCTTGTGGTATAAAGCCAAGTGGCATATCAGTGTTGATCCTTGACATAGTCTAAGTTTTTAATTTTTGCCCCCCATCTATTTGGTTTTGATACCACTACTAAATCAGAACTATAAAGAGTTAATGTGAGGAATCACACTATGGTATCAAATATTTTTACTTGGATATTATACCAATAGAGAGGAAAAGTTCAGGAAACCAAAAAGTATATTATCATATTGTTTGATGATCAAAAAGTACAAAAATTCACAAAACAATCGCAAAAAGTGAGAATAATGCATCCATCCATTAACAAGGATGTGGTACATTAGGCCTACCAAGGGCTTGAAATGCTGTATAACTTGAAATTTTTCTGGCAACAGCGCCGGCTTGGTTTGGGTTAAACAACCTTCGTCAGGCCTTATAGATACAATGTGTATCTGGTTCACAATTCAGATAGACCAGAGCTAAACAGGGCATCTGGACAAACTAAAGCCAGGAAAGACCACCCCTATAGGGCAATGAACTATCCGATCAGCCATGATACAGCATGACCAAAGAAGGAACTTCCTCCTTTGATCATGCTGTATTTTTTAGGTCACTGGCGTGCCTACAGACTTCCTTCTGTAATAAGGAAACTGGGTAATCTTTAATTGAAATGCTGGTTAAAGCAATAAAATAGAAGAAGAAATTGTCAAGGACACACATTATGCAAAGGTTTGCCCTGTTTTGTACACGCAGTATCTTAGACATAGTAGCAGAATGATTACATGAGCACACAAGAAAAACCCCATAAAATTTCACTACTTACATTCTTCAGTGGCACACAAGGCGCACTCAGTACTGAGGACCAAGTAAAACAAGCAGGTATACCTGAAAGAAGTCATGGCCTAATTCACCCTGTGACTTTATGACTGTCCACCTGCTGCATTTAGCTTTTGTAGTGCCATGAACAACTGCTAACAACAACTAATATTTCTAGAGTTTTACTGGTCACGTGTTTTCTCATGCATCACTTTCTTTAACCACTTAAGATATATCCATCCAGATAGACTGTGCAGTTGCCGCTGCCTGAGACGCGAGATTGCGCGCTCCCATGTGCGCTCCGGCTGCCTGCCATTACCCCCCCCCCTCCCGATCAGTGAATGGGAATATAATTCCCATTCACCGATCTAAGTCCCCCGCAGAAAAACCAACGCTTTCTAATCAGAGAGCGCGGTATTTCTGCAAAAAAAAAATTACAGCCTTCTTATAGTTCCTGGTAGCGTGATCGTATGCTCCAGGAATTTTTTGACTGTAGCCATCTTGTGGCCAAACAGTAAACTACACCCACATACATTTTTTACATTACATTACATTATTTTACATTGAAAATTAGCTGTTTCAATCCCACACCAAAAATTATCCAAATACATTTTTTTATAAAAAAATAAAAATAAAACAAATTACAATAAAAAAAAAAGTTACCTAAGGGTCTGAACTTTTTAAATATACATGTCAAGAGAGTATCTTATTATATTTTTTAAGAGACTCTGTAACAACAAAATTTTCATCCTTATTTCTTCTATCCTATAAGTTCCTATACCTGTTCTAATATGCTCTGTCTAACTGCAGCCTTTCCTAGTTGTACAGTGGCTGTATTATCTCTGTTATATGATCTAATCTTCTCTCCTCTGTCCTGTCTGTTGGGCTGAGGCAGTCAAGCTGGAATATGTTGTGTTGCTTGTGATTGGATATAAGCTATACACACCCTCTCCAGGCCCCCTGCACACTCTGTATGACTCACACACTGAGCTCCTCTCAGCCTATTACTTGCTATGTCTTTTGTTTGTAAACACTGCATAAAAATGGCAATTACAAGCCAGGATTGTAGCAGGGAGTGGCAGAAACAGCACAGAGGGGCCCAGGAGAACATAATGAATAGAATGGTATGCTTTTTATTGTAAGAATTGTAGAGTACAGATTCTCTTTAAAGTTATAATCTTGTAAATAGTGATGGACGCAAATAAAAAAAAATGCACCTTTATTTCTAAATAAAATATCAGCGCCATAAATTGTGATAGGGACATAATTTAAATGGTGTAATAACCGGGATAAATGGGCAAATAAAATACATCAGTTTTAATTACGGTAGCATATATTAATTTTAAACTATAATGGACAAAAACTGAGAAATAATGATTTTTTTCCATTTCTTTCTTAATCTTCCTGTTAAAATAGATTTAGAAAAAAATAATTCTTAGCAAAATGTACCACCCAAAGAAAACTTAATTAGTGGCGAAAAAAACAAGATATAGATTAATTAATTGTGATAAGTAGCGATAAAGTTATTGGCGAATGAATGGAATGTGAACTTTGCTCGGATGCATACGATTTTCGACACTGTAGGCTGAAGTGGTTAGAGGGAACCTAAACTGAGAAGCATATGGATTTTTCCTCTTAAAATAATACCAGTTGCCTGACTCTCCTGCTGATCCCGTGTCTCTAACACTTTTAGCCACAGCCCCTCAACAAGTGTGGAGATCAGGTGCTCTGACTGAAGTCAGACTGGATTAGCTGCATGCTTGTTTCAGATGTGTGATTCAACCACCACTACAGCCAAAGAGCTCAGCAGGACTGCCAGGCAACTGGTATTGTTTAAAAGGAAACATCCATATCCCTCTCAGTTAAGGTTCCCTTTAAGCATATACAGTATAAACTATTAGCAAAAGTTGGTAGCAAAAGTTGGTTTGGGTTAAACACCCTTCGGCAGGCCTTATAGATACAATGATTATCTGGTTTACAATTAAGATAGACTAGAGCTAAACAGGGCATCGGGACAAACTAAAGCCAGGAAAGACCACCCCTATAGGGCAATGAACTATCCGATCACCCATGATACAGCATGACCAAAGAAGGAAATTCCTCCTCTGATCATGCTGTATTTTTTAGGTCACTGGCGTGCCTACAGACTTCCTTCTGTGATAAGGAAACTAGGTAATCTATAACTGAAATGCTGTTTAAAGCAATAAAATGGAAGAAGAAATTGTCAAGGACACACATTATGCAAAGGTTTGCCCTGTTTTGTACACGCAGTATCTTAGACATAGTAGCAGAATGATTACTTAAACACACAAAAAAACCCATAAAATTTCACTGCTTACATTCTTCAGTGGCACATAAGGCGCACTTAGTACTGATGACCAAGTAAAACAAGCAGGTATACCTGAAAGAAGTCATGGCCTAATTCACCCTGTGACTTTGTGACTGTCCACCTGCTGCATTTAGCTTTTGTAGTGCCATGAACAACTGCTAACAACAACTAATATTTCTAGAGTTTTACTGGTCACGTGTTTTCTCATGCATCACTTTCTTTAAGCATATACAGTATAAACTAGTAGGAAAAGTAGTCAGGAGCACTAAAGTAGGCCAATCCCACCCCAGTACCCAAGGGGTCACCACAATATCAATCTTCAAGGACCGGTACCACACTAGAGGATGTGAGCTCAATTACTTTATTCCAAAATTATGACAGCAATGACAGACGCTGTTTCGGCCTCACAGGGCCTTTCTCAAGTTGCTCAAGAGTCACCCTGTCATGATTTTGGAATAAAGTAATTGAGCTTACATTTTCTAGTGTGGTGCCGGTCCTTGAAGATTGATATAGTATAAACTATGTTAATTTTGCACATAATTTGTTTGATAAATTACTACATAGGTTTGAAATTATTTCAGAACAACTTTCTAGTCCTGACCAAGTGTTTATTATAAGTGACTTAAAGAGAACCCAAGGTGAGACTGGTGTGGAGGCTGCCATATTTCTTTCCTTTCAAACAATGCAATTTTCTAGGAAGAAGAGGAGCGCTTCATAGTGCATTACCATAAAAGACAGCTTTTATTCGCAAAGTTTAAAAATGTACTTACAAAGTGTAGGAGAATATGCGCATGTAAGCGGGCAGGTATGCCTCTGTGGCCAGCAGTGCGTGCTCCGGTGGAACAGGTGCTTGTCTTGCTAGGGGTGGGTGGAGCCTGGACCTGGCGTGCCTGTAGCGTCAGTATGCGTTTCAGTGCTCTGCACCTTTGACAGATGATGCTACCGGTACTGGTGTGCCCCATATGTACACGGCCGTATCGAGGACAACTACGATGGCCGTGTGGGGTAAAATTGTAACCTTTAGCATTTGGTGTGACGGAACTGGAGGAGGCGGGGAGGTGGGCGTGAACACTTGGCAGCATGTGTGTCAATCAGCTAGCCAACAGGGCTCAAACTCCCCGCACTCACAGACTAGTATTATAGAACAACGGGTTCCCATATATGTTGAAAATACAATATTAACCACTTCCGGATTCCGGGTGGTTTGGCTGATCTGTGCTGCGGGGGCTCTTCAGCCCGCAGCACAGATCAGAAATCAGGCAGGGCGATCAGACCTCCCCCCTTTTTTCCCCACTAGGGGGATGTCCTGCTGGGGGGGTCTGATCGCCGCCGCGCTGCTGTGCCTAGCGGGGGGGGGGCTCCTCAAAGCCCCCCTCCGCAGCACTAGTCCTCCCTCTGCCTCCTTCCTTCCCTCTCCCGTCCCCTGTGTGTGGCGCAGGACGGAAAGCCGTCCTGCGCCGGATAGGATAGGCTTTAGCCTATCAGATGCCGGCGATCCCCGGCCAATCAGTGGCCGGGGATCGCCGATCTCCTCTATGGCGCTGCTGCGCAGCAGCGCCGTATATATGTAAACACCGGGGAAGATCTTCCCCGCGTGTTTACATTTACCCTGCGAGCCGCAATCGGCGGCTCGCAGGGTGTTCACGGAGACACCCTCCGTGAACTGACATGGAACGGCCGCTCATACGAGCGGCCGTTTCCATGGAAACCACTTCAGGATTCAGGGGCGTAGTTAAGCGTACGCAGAATCCTGAAGTGGTTAATAACACTATAAATAATTTAGCCAACTGATTGATACACACGCTGCCAAGTGTTCACACAAGTGTTCACGCCCACCCACACCAAACGCTAAAGGTTCAGATTTTACCCCCCACAGCCATCGTAGTTGTCATGGATATGGCCGCGTACATATGGGGTGTGTCAGTTCCGGCAGCGTCATCTGACGAAGGCGCAGAATGCCGAACGCGTAATGACGCTACAGGCACGCCAGGTTCAGGCTCTGCCCACTCCTAACGAGACGAGCACCCTTTCCACCGGAACACACACTGCTAGCCACAGAAGTGTACAAACGATCCACAAAGGGGGACACAGCGGAGGTACCTGCCCGCTTACATGCGCATATTCTACTACACTTTGTAAGTACATTTTTAAACTTTGCGAATTAAAGCGAATTTTTATAGTAATGCACTATGGAGCGCTCCTCTTCTTCCTAGACACTTGCACATCCCAAACCTCAGGAGCAGAACCGTGCATCTACCACTCTCCACTTTCTACGGAGGTGCTTGTAGCTTGTCTACTCAGTGCGGTAGCGCAAAGAACTTGTTTAATTTTTGGATTGCAAACAATGCAATTTGCCTGGCTGTTTTCCGGACTTTTAGCCATAGACCCTGAACAAGCATGCAAAATGAGGTGCTCTGAATCAAGCCTGACTGGGTTAGCTACACGTTTGTTACAAGGTTGTGACTCAGACACTGCTGATGCCAGACGTTCAACAGGACTGCCAGGTAAATGGTATTATTTACAAGGAAATAAATACGGCAGCCTCCATAACATTCTCACAGTGCCAGCTCTGTGACCAGAATGGATTTATACAACATTTCTTAAAGTTGGCTCGAGTGTTTTAATTCATAAAAGCTGTAAAGCTTTTAGGTACTGTGTACTTCTTACTTTTATATTTTTATTCTTATAGGAGACCTAGGTTCAAATCTTTGCTTTTCATATTTCTGTAAGCCAGCCACTATTCAGTAAAGAGTTCTTGGGCAAGACTCCCTAACACTGCTACTGCCTACTGAGCACGCCCTAGTGGCTGCCTCTAGGGCGCTTTGAGTCTGACAGAAGAAAAGTGGGAATTATTATTATTATAGACTTCTGTACTTTTTTTGCCAGAGTGGGGTAGAAAGGGGACACATGAAGAGTTCGTATGCCCAACAGCAATGGACACAGTGTGTGTGTGTGTGTGTGTGTGTGTGTGTGTGTGTGTGTGTGTATTTTTATCTTTCCCACCAATGACATACACTTGCAAATAAAGAAGAGGGGGGGGGGGGGGGTCTCCATGCTGTTTTTTTCATAAAAAAAAATATCTAAGTCCCAAACATACAGAGGTAGTTGCACAGCAGATTCGGCCCTTTGGACAACTCCCTCTGTTTTGTATGCTCAGATATCTGCATCCGATCCTTATGGAGATGGTTATAAAATGTATACGTACTGTATGTGAAATAACTCTTGTTAAGGCACGTACACACGCCTGATTTATTCAAACGACGGGCTGTCAGACCCGCCCGCAGGGCGGACGTTGTAGTGACAGTCGTGGTTGGGGTGTCTTGGCACCCTATGGAAAATAATACAGGAGACAAAAAAGGGAGCTCGATAGTGCAGTATGTCAATAATAGGTGTGTGGAGAAATCAATTGATTGAAAGGGCTACTCACAAAGGAGGGTTGCAAGGGGCAACCGACCACAGGAAGCAGGTGGAGACGATTAACCCGACTCCACTCGGGGTGGTCCTGGACGGACCTGGTTGCGGTCGCTCTCTTAGATGAAAAAGGATGGACAAAACATTAACCGTGGTAAAACAACGGGTGTTCTGTCACCACCCCTCGTACAAACATGTACAGGGGGTATAACTATGCACAATAAGGGAAAGAGGCGCCCTGATTTGAATAAAAGCTTTTAAAACCAGTTTAAAAACGAAAAAGAAAAATGAGGTATCTTACCTCAATGACGAAATCTCTGTAAACTAACAAAAGATTTTTATTTTTTTTCAAAATAAAAAATATTTGACGAGATTTCGTCATTAAGGTAAGATACCTCATTTTTCTTTATCGTTTTTAAACTGGTTTTAAAAGTGTTTACTCAAATCAGGGCGCCTCTTTCCCTTATTGTTCTAGTGACAGTTTCTGTGTGTACAGTGGATCCGTCAAAACCAGCCTTATCAGCCCGCCGACAGACTGTGCACACACAGAAACTGTCGCTAGAACGGCCGCCCCGGGAGCGGGTCTGACGACCTGTCATTTGAATAAATCAGGCGGGTGAACGCACCTTTAGATTCATGAATAAAGCAACCAGTAAGATGTGATACTCTGTAGTGATGTATGCACTGATTACAGCATCCAAAGCGTTACTGCATCGGTTTCTATGTCACTGTTGCTGCTTTGAGGCACGCATGGCCGTCCTAATCCTTGTTCTCTCCATTCCATTCCAGTACTCTGCATAAAACACCTACAATTTGAAGCTGAGCAAGTTGCTTTGAAGAATCTGAAGCTTTCCAACAGCATTGCTCCCCCAGCCGCTCATTATTCTGCTGTAACGCCTGTTATCATTCTGTTCTTGTTGATCATAGCAGTATCAATATTCAGTGTGAGAAGAGCCAAGTCCAAGAAGATCCTTTGCTGGAAACAGAGCTATGAGAGACTAAATGGCAGTTCCCAAAGTATGGCATACTGTGATGATGAGATTATTCAAAAGAAGGGCTCTGATGCTGAGGAAGAAGATAGTATGGATGAATGTGATGTAGTATATAGTACTAATAATGGAACTGTATACAAAAAGTATAGCTTTAAGTTAAAACCAGGTAATATTAATACATTGCAGGAGCTAGCGTGCATAAATAAAGTATGATCATAGGAAATAAATTCTTCCTTTACAGTCATGTACACAGTTTCCAGCCATCAGATATCAGACTAACACATGCATAGTGCAATGATAAAACCTATGGGGGAGAGATTGTTTTTTTAACAGATAGTATTTGGATTTCCCAGAATGAAGTTCTAAGTCAGACATTGTCACTTTAACATTAGGGAAATAATCTGAAGTAAGGTTATTATTTTGCTAGTTTATGATATAGAAGATATAAAAGGAGCAAGGATTAATTGTGTACTTTGTAAAGAATTTAGAATGGTTGGATCTAGATGGAATAGAACACTCTACAAGTGTAGATAGAGTGTTTGTGTGTCTCAGTATATCCACTTATTTGAGTGTCACTGTCAATGCATGAGAGAAAAAGGCATCAGCTTGACAGTGTTTTTCTTGGCTAGTGTCTGTTATATCCAATGCCAGCACTAGAATTCATGGGGTACCCCAGAGAAACTTTGTTCTCCCCCCTCCCCCCCACCATTGTTCACACCCCTTTCCTTGCCTCCCCTTGGTGCCCTTCATGGCTTTGAGGCCCACCTCACAAGGGTTAGAAAGCAAGTGTGGCCACCATTATCTTCACACCCATAACAAGTGTAGCCACAGAAACACCTGATCTGAAGTATAGTCCCCTGTATCAGAGGAAGGAAATTCAATTAAATTTAGATTTTAGTGCAGTTCAGTGGAGTCATCAGGACAGAAAACAGACTGCAGTAAAAATGATCAAACAATATAAATGTTACTGCAATAAACTTTTTTTTTTGCTATGGAAATAAGAACAAATGCAGGTGCAGAGTGAATCTCTTCAGAGTAGTGAATCTTGGGCTAATCCATTATTTACTCGACATAAAACTACAAATCTTTTGACTGGTCAAATAGTTCTCTACATTGTATTTCCACTGTGTATACAGCAGTATGCGTGAAATCGTTTTGTATTTCTTTGTAGTGCTCTCTGATTAATGAAGCATATAAATGTAGTTCTGCTTTCATTATTTGTTTTATCTGTATCATTTGTACCTTGTTCATTTCAAGCTTGCGCTTTTATTTTAAAAGTCTGAGTTTTACTTGAGAATCTGAATAAATGAAACAAAGTGCTTGTTTGTAAAGAGACTCACCATGTGTTTTCTTTATAGTTAAAAATATGCTCTGAGTATTGTAGTAGCCCTTCGTGGCTTATGCACAAAGGGAGACTCGTTAATATTTGCAAGTGGTTAAGGGATTTCTCTAAACTTTGTGTTGATACATTGAGAACAATCTTCTTGATCCACCACTTTAGCCGATGTCCACTTAACTTCTTCAGTGAATTAGTTGTGGGCATCAACTAGCTCATTATCTGTCCACACAAAGGTTACCATTTTCATCTCATTTGAGCCCCCAAGTTCATCAATGCTGCTTTTAAGCTTTTGTGATGATTTTACGAATTCTTTAGGTTTGTAGATTTAAATAACATTTGCATGTCTTTTAATGTTCTATTAGACAGTGGAATGTCCGATGGCAGTGGCGTATTTAGAGGGATGCAGGCATGGCTCACAGGGCAGCCATCAGGGGGGGGACAAGTGACACTGCAGTGAGGGGCCCAGGGCTTCTGAGGGCCCTGGCCCCCCAAGTGCTGGAAAGGCCGCATGTGCTGGCTGCGGGCCTGTGGCTCACTAACCAGCACACCGCATTCCAGCACTGAAAGAAGAGTGACATCAGCGCTTGAACGTGGGGAGCAGATGAGTAAGCCCGCTACAGTGGACTTTCTATACTTGGGCCCCAACTATATATGGCTACAGGCTACCTATACTGGGACACCACCTATACCTGGCAACCTATACTGGGGCTGTGCAGGGTGCTGACAT
This sequence comes from Hyperolius riggenbachi, assembly GCF_040937935.1. Taxonomy (NCBI): domain Eukaryota; kingdom Metazoa; phylum Chordata; class Amphibia; order Anura; family Hyperoliidae; genus Hyperolius; species Hyperolius riggenbachi. Next base: position 204,653,565 of record NC_090648.1, read on the forward strand.
GCTGGAACAGGGTGCTGGCTTACTGTAGTGGCTAGATAGTGTTCTGGCTAAGGCCTGCGGGACCTGGGTTCGAATATTGGCTCTTCCTGTTCAGTAAGCCAACGCTTCCTCAGTAGGAGACCTTGGGCAAGACTCCTTAACACTGCTTCTGCCTATAGAGCACGTCCTAGTGGCTGTAGCTCTGGCGCAGGCTTGCTGGGGCAGGGTGCTGGCTGGCTGTGGCTGAACTTGTATCAGTCTCTTAGCAATATAGCAATATTGTAGAACACATCACTTGAAGAAAACATATAAACTTTAAATTCCTGACTGAAACAGACATGACAGGAACAATGTCTCTACACCAGGGCTTAATGCGAGGGGGAGGGAGGGGGGCTGTGTCAGCTCTGCAGGGATCTTTATGGAGGCTGTTAATGTCTCTTAGTGACAGCAATCCTGTACACTCAATAAATGTCAAACAGTCAGCAGCAAATTCTATTCTTACATTCACAACTGAATTATCATCACAATAGTCTCTATTAGTCACAATAGTGTTTCTTTGAGCTTTATCACATAGGCAGTCTCTAGTAACACCACTTTTGAACTGCATAGGCCTCTTCAGTAATCCGGATTGCTAATTTTCTATCTCGGCAACCTCCACTGAACACTGGCTTCTATCTGAACACAACACTGTGGCTTGTAGTTAGCCCTCAGGCTTATACTCATCTGTATTGCCGGAGTCTCTTTCTTTCAGGGCTAGCTCGAATTTGGTCTATGTCCGCCGCCTCTGGCCACTGTCTTAAGGGGCCCATACACCTAACAATTTTCACGCCAATATACGGCCGATTCGATCACAGAGATCGAATCAGCTGTGAAATCGCCGCGCACACCGCTGACAGAACGATCGATTTCCGTCCAAAATCGATCTTTCCTGTCGATTCCCGTCGATCCGTCCATGCGGAAGATTTTTCTCGATCGCCGGCAGGTCAGGAGTGCGTCGATAGCGGCGTTCGATTGCCAGACGACCGACGCAATACAGCAGGTATACATTACCTGTTCCGGCCAGCGCGAGTCCCCTTTGTCTTCTTTCCGCGCTGGGTTCCGGACCGGCTGCAGCTACACAGAACTTCCTGTCCCGGCAGGAAGTTTAAACAGAAGAGCGCCCTCTACTGTTTAAACTTCCCCTGGACAGGAAGTTCAGTAGCTGCAGGAACGGTCTGGAGCCCAGAGCGGAGAAGAAGAGAGCGGGGACCAGGGGACTCGCGCCGGCCAGAACAGGTAATGTATGTATGTGGGGCGCCAGCAGCTCTACAGATTGTGATCGGTTTCAGGCTGAAATCGATTCACAATCTGTTTGCAGTAAAGGTGGCCATACGATCTCTTTCTGATCAGATTCGATCAGAGAGGGATCTATCTGTTGGTCGAATCTGATGGCAAATCGATTAGTGTATGGCCCCCTTTACTTGCTCTGCTGTAGTCTCTGCGTGGCCATCGGGTCCCCTCCTATCCTCCGGGGTGACTGCTGCAGCCTTTCTCTCATGGCCTCCCAACCTCTCTCTGTGCTCCGCTCTGCCTCACTCTCTGGCGCACTCTGACTGGCTCTAGCCAGTTCCCTCCGGCTAAGTCTCTCCTGCCCTGCCCCTCCTCACCTGCGCTGTAGTGTTTGACAGGCCGCACGGGGCTTCTAGAAAGTTCCACTGCTCTGTGTGCTTTGGTCGTCTGGCAACAGTCTATGCGACCATTTCAGCGCCTTCACTCCTCTCCCATGCGCCGTTTTGGTTCCACTAGGCTAACATCTAAGGCGAAATTTAGCCTTAGAAGCTACAGTTACCACACACATAGAAATACATTAGCAAAACATTAGCAAAACTTTGGGACCCTCTTTTAGAGGGTTACAGCTGCTTATAGCATTAATTGGTAAGCTAAGACTGCTCTAAGAATTATTGTGTCCTACTGCAGTGGGGACTGGAAAGAACAAAGCTTAAAACTATGTTTTTTAAAAATTATTATATACTGACCAATGGTAAAATATTTTGATTATTTGATAATTATTAATCTTACACTGATGTGCACTATAGGGCTGTGTTTTGAATATTGTCCTGCTTTTAAGAAATGTTGCATGTGAGAGGGCTCTAGCTGGTCTCCAAAAACCAGAACACAGCATCAGAATGTACCTTCTCTTGATTGAAATGGAGATCGGACTCAGGGCTGCCTGAAATTTACATTTTGGGCCAAATTCATCAGAACAAACAAACATTCTTCAAATATGCATCTGCCACAAGTTCACCAATCTGACTGTACTATGAATTGTTATGTTCAAATCACACAATGTTGAGACAAGTGCAATCGACTAGCACCTCTACATAGACAGGCTAACATGGCAAAGGATGCTCTTGTGACTTCAGACCACCTTATGACCTTGTGACCACCACCCCACCTTATAGAACAGAGCACTCACCCTTTTTCCTGGACCCTGTAATGAATAGCGGAGATGCCGCCGCATGGGCAAGCGGCATGGCGGCTATCTCCGTGTCCCAGTGAGCGGCTGCTTTGCCTGGTCCTTCTAGTGCACACAGATGGAGAGCTACGTGCGCGCGCGCCAGGCGACAGGACCTTTATGCTGCTAGAAGGGGAGTCAGCTGATCATGCCGATCAGTTGACTCCAGCTATGCACTGGATTGGCTGAGTGACTGGGGCGGCGCTGTGGAGCGCTTTTAGTATATATAGGACTTGCCTGTCACTTGCAAGTTGTCTGCTGCTGCGAACATATACGTGTGAGCGCTCAGACCGGAGTCAGATCCCACAGTGTGTTAGAACCAGCCGGAGCTGGGAATTCACACTGAGTCAGATTCCATTGATAGCTTTAAAGTACTATTGCTTGCTACTGTTTATGTGTTAGACTAGTTCCCAGGTGTTGAGACCAAGGACCTCACACCTAAGACTAGGAGATTGCTACATTGTCACTGCTTATCTGTTAGACTAGATCCCAGGTGTTGAGACCAAGGACCTCACACCTAAGACTAGGACTGTTACACATCATTTGTTACCTGTTATGACCTTTGGCTTTCCTGACTACTCTCCTGTTCTCTGATTCGGTACTTCCGCCCATCTGATTATCTGTTGCCAACATTGCCTGTACCTGGATACCGAATCAGTCTTCCGCTTCTGTACTTTGTCTGTCCGTGTGTTGCCGACCGGGCTTGTCTGACCTTTCTGGCTGTCACCTAGCCCTTGGGTGATCAGCCTTACTGTACACCTGTGACACCTGCTCTTCAGGTGGTTACTAGCTGCAATATCAGGCCTATGGTCACCAGCTCCTCTGGAGGCAATCGTGCAGTCGGTCTCTACCTCTCTAGGGTCCACTGGCTGCAGTACAGTCTGATTCCCTGCCTCTCAGGGAATCCTTGGCTGCAATACACTCTGATTCCTTGCTTCTCAGGGAATCCCTAGCTGCAGACTAATCTTCATTATATCACTCCAGTCAGTGGTCCCTGCTCCTCAGGTGTCCACTGGCTGTAGTACAGTCTGATTCCCTGCCCTCAGGGAATCCTTGCCTGCAGTAGTGTCTGTATCTCCCGCTTCTCGGGAGATAACCTCTCCGATTACTGTTGCACAAAACACTATACCACATTGGGTGTCCTGTGTCCAGCTATACTAGTATTATTGGTGATTCTGCAGATCACCACATAATCAGGTATAGCATCTGTATTATTGGTGATACTGCGAATCACCAATAATCAGAAAAATCTGTGTTGCTGACACCAATCGTTACAGACCCTCAGTGAGATAGGTCAGCACATTGGGGTCATCTAGACCAGGGCTTTTCAATCTGTGGTACGCGTACCACCAGTGGTACTTTGCTGTTGGCCAGGTGGTACACACCAGGTTTGTCTGCCACTTGTCATCATCTCATCTTGCCGCCACCAAGTTCAGCTCCCCTCGTTCGCTCCCCGCTGTGCTGCCCTGCGGCATACTTCAGACCTCAGATCAGTGGTGAAGAGACAGCCAGGCAATCGGTGCACAGTGACAGTAGGGTTACTGCTGATCTGAGGTCTGAACTATTCTGCAGGGCAGCACAGCGAGAACTTCGGGGGCTAAAGAGGCTTCCACCTTCCTCCACAGTAGAGGGGATCCTGCAAAAGGACGCCCAAAGATCTCCTTGTCAGCATACCCGCATACGCCGTAGCAGCTCTCCGCTTTGATTTTGGTGGAAACAGCCGAGCCTGATCGGGTCCGCTCTACTGCGCAGGCCCACGGGTGGTACTTCTAAATTTTCAGGTAATAAAAGTGGTACAATTAGTGAAGAGATTGAAAAGCCCTGATCTAGACTGCCCGCCTTATCTGGAACACTCAGTCTCAGCTCCTACTTGTGTTTGTCACATATACTAAATGCACATCAAATAAAAAACATTTGAGCCCCCGTAAAACCGTATTAAAAGTTTAATAATGAAGTTACATTTTTTAAAAATGCCAAACTCACATTTCACAGCAGAAAAATCAGGCATACATTTGTCTCCCTGCATCCCTTACATCCTCTGCAGGGGAAAAAACCTGACTGTTGCTAACCTTGAAAACTATTTGGTGCCTTCTTATGTTCCACAGAATGTCCCTCAAGTCGGGGGCCTGTATATGCATTTAGGGTGCTGTTGTCCTGTGAACTACTGTATATGTTCCACGCTTCTATATTGGGTGTCTTTAAGAAACACACAGATCACTCATACCGTAGCTACTCTTGTGAGTAATGATAGAGAGTGAACTCTTTCTCCACTTTGTTGTATGCATGGGGAGGTCACTGTACATATTATTGACCACTACCATGCTACTGGGGAATGTGAGGTGGTTGTTGTCATTCAAGTATGCTTAGGACTAGGACCCCATAAACATTTCCTGAGGCCTCAAAATTCATTGTTATGCCTCTGATTAAAGATGCCTAACTGTGAGATATCATTGAGTTCAAGCCAGAATAATTGTGTGCTATCTTCAATCACTTTGAATACTAGTGCCAGTGTGGCTGATCTTTATAGGCAGGCTCAGAAAGCAGGGGAAATGTTCAGTGGTGTTCAAGGAATCAAGTTCACTTAGTTCAGCATAAAATGATGTAGCAATACTCGGAATTAGTTACTGATTAACCTGAACTGTCTGCATGAAATACAGTAGAGTCAGAGAGAATTGGCTATCTGGCACAGGCTGGGATTACCTGAAGCCGGATATGTGTTCTTGCCGGATGACAGGCAGAGTAGGTGCACAGTAAGATTGGACTCTCAAACTGTGGCAAATACACCCACAAATAGTAAGACTTCATGCTGACAGTTCAGGTTAATCAGTAAGTAATTCCAAGTATTGTTACATTTTATGCTGAACTTGATTCCTTGAACACCACTTATGAGTTCTTTACTCCTTTAGCTCCCAGTGGCTTTGCGGTATCCTCTGTGCACTGCTCTGTTGCATTACATGACCTGATGCAGGTCAAGGGACGTGGCGGAGAGCCGTATGAGGGCGCTGCAAAGCCACTGGGAGCGGTAGGAGAGAAGACCGCTGCCTGGACAATTTGTAAGTCACTTCTGCTGCGCACTACTCTGCAAATAGTTATAGGAACCCCCCATTATCCCCCTGCCAGGCATGTCAGTTAGTTGATATTGCTAAATGCCCGAGTTCTGGTCAACCTCTCTACACTCTACTGTAACCTGGTGAATCCCAGTATAATGAGTGACTAACATTAAAGCTGACCTGTGATTTCAAAAAACATAAAGCTAAATACAGTACTTACCTCAGTAGAGGGAACCTGCTGGATCATCCAGACTGAGCCAGACAAGGTCCTCCAGCACCTATGGCTGAGACACCAAAGTGTGCCCCCATCCCTCCCACCCCTGCTGTCACACACTTATTGCTATTAGTGTAAGAAGCACCCCAGGGCCCCTAACATCATAATCGCTAGTTCTCTGGCTTGCGGTCACTGCTGTGTACCCCCTTTTCTTATGTCTCTTTGCTTCAAACACAATAGGGGAATGATAGCTGAGTGAGTTGTGTGCCCCCTTGTACACTGTGCCCTGAGGCTGGAGCCTCCCTTGCCTCTGCCTTGGCCTGGCCCTGCATCCAGAAACTACTCTGATCCTTCTTGAGCCCTCCGCTGGATGCCAGGACCCTCTTTTTCTTCTCGGCCATGCTTCCACCCATGAATTAGCGCAGCCGAACTGTGCAGGTGCACTGAAGGCCTGTGCTTGAGCAGTAGCACAGAGCTGCTCATGCATGAAGGAAAAAGCTGTGCACAGGCGTGGGCCATCTTTCGCCTGCGCAATGCAGCTGCGCTCATACACATATGGGAGCCCTGCTGCGCAAACCTATTTGACAAACCCTTGTTGAATAGGTTCAGAAAGTTCCTGTGCTGCTGGTGAGCTTGAGGGAGATGGGGAAGCCTGTGTATTATGCAGAGGCTTACCTCTACTGTACTACGCAAGTATGTAACTTTTTTTTCAAATTTGCTTTCAGGTACACATTAACATATAAACCATGATTGAGGACTAGGAAATGCTGAGAACAATCCAGTTGGCTGACTGCTATTACCACCCACAGGTATTCAAATAAGACCCCACCTACATTTAGTCAAGACTCCTCCCCCTCTACTGGTTCCAATCTAATAGAGGTCATTGTGCTTGCATGCGCAGTACATTATTTGAGCACAGCTGGAGCTAGTGGAAGCCCAGGTGATAAGCAGCAAGCTAAAGCGGCCTCACAAATCTGAATAAAGGTGGCCATACATCAGGTGACTTGGCGGCCGATCAGCCATATGATTTGATTATTATAATCATCCGATTCGATTATTATAATCGAATTGGATGAAAATCGGTGACGCCAACTGTATGCCCGATCGACAATGCAACTAATTTAAGGCTGAAATTGGTTGCATGAATCGCTCGGACACGCACCCCACGTGGTTGCCGGACTAAAGTGGGCACGTGTGTGACACACCCATGTGTACGCCAGCAACCACGTAGGACGCGTGTTTGGATCAAGGACAGGTAATGTATAGTGCACTAGGTACTGGGGGGGCATGTTGCACATTAGGGGAACAGCGTTGGGCCAGCAAGGTGGCGAATGTGGCATTACAAGGCCAATTCCAGGTCAGTTTCAGCATTACATTGTTTGAGAATCGGCCTGCGGTGTATGGGCAGCTGACAGATCTCTCTCTAATCAAATTTGATTAGCGAACGATTTGCCTCTTTGTCGAATCTGCCCATCATTGCTAGATGTATGGCTACCTTTAGGCTTTGAAAGTCCTGGTGTCTATAATAGACTTTGCTGCTTCTAATATCTAGTGAGCAAGGGAAAGAAGGGGGGGGGGGGGCTGAGTCCACAGGTGGTGGTTTCCCCTCTCTGACACACCGTATGGGCTCAATTGGACTTTGTTTTTTATCACAGAATGGATTTAAAGGCTGCACTATTGCTGTTTTTGTGTTTGGTTATTTAAAGATGTCATCCACCAAGAGTATTACAGCACAACTGGAGGGAGAAATAAACAGCTGGAGCTAGAGTGGATGTCTCTTGCTTGGCCGTCAGCTAACCTTGTGGCTCTTTTCATATCTCGTGGCGCTGTGGGGGGCGGGGGGGGGGGGGACTGGAACTGGATTAGGCCACACAGTGCTTCACATGGAGGCATCTGCTGTAAAGATAGATACACTAACCAAGCTGATGCAATCATTGTAATGATTTTGCAATTTTGCAGCATTTTACAGGTAATTTATATTAAAAAGATTTTTTATACTAATTACTCTTTCTTAATTTTTTTTGATAGTTGTCCTTTAAGATTTCTTAGGTTCGAGCTTTTTTTCAAAAAGGATTTCTTAGGTTTGAGCTTTTTTTTCACTAAGTTTCACTTTTTTAAAGTAAGTTTTACTTTATAGGATTTGAGACGCATTGACCTGAACTTTATATTTATAATTTTAAGACACCTCACTATTCTGTTGCAGTACCATGTGTTAGTATATTGTTCTAAACAGCTGAACTGACCTTTGCTCAATTGTTTAGATTTGTAATTAATCGTGTCAAAATGATTAAAGACTAACTGTGACCGAAATGATTCCTTTGTATGTAAAGCCATTTATTTTTCTTTCTTTCTCTGCTTTAGCAATTAAGTTGTCTTTCTGCAAAGTTTCTGATTTATCCTGATCATGGCAATGGCATTTCCAAGGAAAAATAACTAGACACATGTTTCTGTTCCGTAAGATGTTTCAATATTTAAAGTGGATCCGAGATAAACTTTTACTCATTGCATAATTGTGTCCCTTTCATATAGTTTATAGGGCATTCCTCAAGCCAAATACTTTTTTTTTATTATTTTTTTTTTAAGATTCTTTATTTATTTCCACAGAAAGAAAAAGAAACAATACAAAAACAAGACTGGAAATATACTTGTACAACCATATGGTAATTTTGATGAAGTAAGCTGGACAGCTGGACAGTGCTATCCAGCATCTCCAAATATTTAGCCATCCAGGAGTTCAGGTATAATAATAACAGGCAGTCCAGTGAGATTAAAAAAAGCATATTTGTGTACAGCCATACTTTGCTTACATGGGAGTCAAACCTACTTAAAAAGGCTTATAATATTGGGCACTCCGGAGCCCCTTAGGGATCATACAACCGGGTACAAGCTGTAGTGAGCGATTAAAGACTCCTCCGAAAACATGCCAATATTAATAAAAAGAACAGTCACTGAACCAAAGAAGAAAAACAAGTATAGAAAAAGGACAGAAAAGAGAAGAAGCAGAAGTGAGAGAAACATCGTTATTAGGTTGGACGGGTGCGCCGGCTATATCCCAGAGGACATCCAAAATCTAGAAACAGAATGCTAGGGGGGTGGCAGTGGGCTTGGATAATTCCATCTACCCTCCCTGGGCAGAAGATTAATGAACGTATTCAGAGAGAAGAGTGGCATATTGGGGTGATTCTTTGAATTCGAACCACCAGAACCAGGTTTTCCAAAATAGTTCCCCTCTATCGTGTACAGTGGTAGTCAAATCCTCCAAGCGACATATTCTATCTACCTCTTTTTGCCAGTCACTTTTCTTAGGTGTTTCCTGTGATTTCCACTGCCTGGCTATGAGCACTTTGGCTGCGTTAACCAGATGTCTGGTAAGAGATTTTTTATATTTTTTGATGGCCCAGGAGTTGTAATGGAGTAAGAAGAACTCTGTGGAGTCAGGAGGGCAGAAGTCTGTCAATACCTGCATCTGAGTGCGCACTTCTTTCCAAAAACGGGTAAGGCTAGGGCAGGACCAAAAGATATGCAGCAGGGTACCAGGGTTTATTGCAATGCCAACAAAGCGAAGTGTTTTAATACTCTAATTCCCTATAAACTAAACAAGCCTCGCCCCGTCTCTTTACGCATGCACCTGCGTAGGACAGAGGGAGCACACTACTCTTGCGTCGGCTGGCCCTGACTGGCTGAAATGACTGGACTTGGTACCGGCGGATAGATGCATCGAAGAAAGGTGGCGTGGGAGCGAGCCAGGCTGATGGGGCTGGAGGAAGCCCTAGGTATGTATAAATCTATTTATTCATTTGTCTCTGGTTCTCTTTAAAGAGACTCCGTAACAAAAATTGCATCCTGTTTTTTATCATCCTACAAGTTCAAAAAGCTATTCTAATGTGTTCTGGCTTACTGCAGCACTTTATACTATCACTGTCTCCGTAATAAATCAATGTATCTTTCCCCTGTCAGACTTGTTGGCCTGTGTCTGGAAGGCTGCCAAGTTCTTCAGTGTTGTGGTTCTGCTATGAACTACCCCTTCCAGGCCCCTCTATGCACACTGCCTGTGTGTTATTTAGGATTAGAGCAGCTTCTCTCTTCTCTTTTATCTTTTACAAGCTGGATAAATCGTCCTCTGAGCTGGCTGGGCTTTCACATACTGAAGAATTACAGACAAGGGCAAAGCTGTTTGCAGGAAGAAACAAGCAGCCTGAAACTTCAGTGCATGAGAACAGGGGGAAAGAAACACACAAATGATCTCTTGAGATTCAAAAGGAAGGCTGTATACAGCCTGCTTGTGTATGGATGTATTTTCTATGTGTGGACATACTGTACATCAACCTACTTCCTGTTTTGGTGGCCATTTTGTTTGTTTATAAACAAACTTTTAAAACTGTTTTTAACCACTTTTAATGCGGCGAGGAGCGGCGAAATTGTGACAGAGGGTAATAGGAGATGTCCCCTAACGCACTGGTATGTTTACTTTTGTGCGATTTTAACAATACAGATTCTCTTTAAAGGGAACCTGAGGTGACCGTGAGAGGGATATGGAGGCTGCCATATTTATTTCCTTGTAAACAATGCCAGTTGCCTGGCAGTCCTGTTGATATTCAGGCGTAAGTAGAGTCAAAAACCTGGAACAAGCATATGGTTAATCCAGTAAAACCTGAGTCAGCTGAGTCAGAGTACCTGATCTGCTGCATGCTTGTTCAGGGTCTGTGGCTAAAAGTATTAGAAACATGGGACTGTCAGGCAACTGGTATTGTTCAAAATGAAATAAATATGGCATCCCCCATATCACTCTCACTTTGGTTTCCCTTTAAAAAGGCTGAAATTACATTCTTATTTAATGATGTCAGGGTCTTGTCATATTTACTGCCCTTCCTCCTGAAAACCTCCCAAAACCACATGGCTGCCAGGTTCCGCCATGTACCCCTGCCCCCCTGCTGAAAAAATGCCATTCTCTTTTCTCTACTTGAGATAGTAAACAGAATAGTGCTTTTCAGCAGGGGGCAGGGCTACACAATGGAACCTGGCAGGTTTTAGGAAGGAACCAGCAGGTATAAATAACTGCCCGAGTGGTAGTTACAGCGCTGCCAGCCAGTGAGGTGCTCTGTGTGGGTGTCTGCGGTCCCCCCCTTTTCTTGGGGTATGGGTAGGGCTGACTCCTGCAGGATACAGCAGTGAGGTTGATTTCTTGCAAGCAGATGCAATATTCAAACGCTATGCCATTTTAACTAGTCAATATACACGAGGCAGCCAGTATATATGTCAGGTGACGCTTGGTCTAAGCACACACCACTTTTTTTCTTTGTAGTTTGCAATATATAACTTTTAAATAACAAGATGCTGACATCATAAAATGAAAATGTCAATTCATGCTGTATAGCCTCTTAACAAACATCACATCTCTGACCTGGCAACCCACACTTACAACCCCGAGCTGTGGGGTATCTAAGAAGCCCTGGGCCCTGTGCACATAGCTGGCCTTTGACCTGAGCAACCAGAGTGGTCGCTCAGGGCACCGGCTGCCAGGGGCGCACGTGCACAGCACAGATCACCCTCCTAACTTCTTCTAATTAGTCTGACCCTGGCCGTATTTGTACCTGGCTCCGGGTCTGTCTGTAGTTGCTGCAAGTGGTAGCTCCACCCCCCTTGGTGCCGCTCGGAGTGATGGGGGGTAGAACACAAGGAACCTGCTGCTGCCCCTTGCTGTGGGCGGCTGCCTCTTGCTGACAACACCATGTGTGCACGTGCCGCCCTCTAGAGGCTCTAGTGAGAGTAGTGAATGCTAGGCTGCAGAAGGTTTTGCAACCAAAAATCAGGAGTTTGGGTGGGGAGTCACTCAGGAGGACGAGTGGAGCAGTGACTGCCTGGTCTAAAGGCTGGAGGAGGAGCAGTGAGAGATTGCCCATGACAGATTCTGACATGATGGGGGGGGGGGGGGGGGAGAGAGATGTGTGTCTTTCCTTATTGGGAAGTTTGATGTTATGTAAAGGGGAGGGGGGTGTTTGGTTAAGTGTGCCAGGGGGGAGGTTAATGGTGATCCTCCTGTGAAGGTGAATTGCATATGGGCCTGTGTGTGTGAGTATGCGCGCGCCCGTGAAGAGGATGAAAGGGGGGGCACCAAAATCAGTTTTCGCTCAGGGCGCTGTGTAACCTAAGGCCATCCCTGCCCAACCCAAGCACTATATACATAACAATAGATATGCACTAAAACCAATCAAGGACAACCACAGTGTCAGAGGTGCAAAAAGGGGATGGGGAACAGCTTGTAAAAAGATAACTAACATGCAAAGCATCTATGGAAGTGAGCATTATCAGCACAAGACCAATAAAGAGCGAATACTGTGTAAAAAAGAGGGCCCCTTGGGGCCCCTCTGGCCCAAGGGCCCCGATGCGGTCACAACCTCTGCAACCTATTGCTATGCCACTGACCCCTAGTAAGAGCATGGTTACTGCTAATTCTGCAGGTGAAAATTTTGCAGTTTGCTTACATCTCAAGTAGATAGGTGCAGGTTCAGCCAGTGAATAAAAACTGCTTCACAAGAGGGGAAAAATAGGCCATCTATATTACAATGGAATAACCATTACCTGTACCTTTAAAAAAGAGTTCCCACGCCAATATCCTCGGAAGTGTCGCACGCCAATATCCTCTCATCTTGCGATCTTTGTTTACATTGATTGAAGATCTCTGCGCATCCGCCGCCACACACCACCGCTCCCCAAGCAGCTCTAGCTATACTCTGTATAGCTAGAGCAAAAGCATATTTGAATTTTGGCTCCAAGGCTCCCCATTGGTCCATTAACAGACCAATGGGGATCCTCCTGACTGTGTGCTCGATCCTTCCCACTTCCTTCATGAGCACCTCCCAAATTTTGACAACAGATTGTGGGCTGTCCACGGCTCAACCTTCTTTGCGATCGATCAGACATGAACCACGGTTCAATTGCCGCTGTCACATTTGATAAGATCGGATAAGATCAGACCTGTCCAATTCCATCTCGATCGAGAATTCAATTGCAATCGACTGGATAATCGAATAGAAACCTTCGATACTTCTGTTTTTTTTACATCTGATTTGATCGGATTTATCTATTGCATTTAGGATCGAGGGCTACTATTGCATGGTGTAGATGGGGCTTTAATAGGGAGATGGCATCAACAGCATTTATCAGCATACAATTCTGTTTTATCATGTCCACCTAAACATTAGCAGGCAGCCAGTGTATGCTTTCTGTCTTCAGTAAGGTAAGGGCTGTTAACTACATGTGATTTGCTGCATTGTGCGATCTGTTTCAGTTTGCAAATCGCAATATGCCTGAACATCGGCAAATTAAAATTGCAGAGACTCTTATACCAGTGCAATTTATTTGTGATCAGATTTTGCCTAATCACAAACATCCCGAATGCTGCATGTTTCAACTCGGAGGGCGATGTATTTCGGGGTCTGGTAATCACCGGAACCCCGCGTTACCCTTACATGAGGCTCGCACGCACTCTAGTATTAGTGCTATAGCGGCGCCCAGCTTCAGCATGCGGCACTAAGGCCAAGCACTAATGATGACCTACGTGTATCCTGGAGGGCTCATTCAAATAAGTCAGTGTTTGGGATCTTGTTGGAAGGGATTCAGGGAGAATGGACAGTTGTGGGATTCTTCAATCAAGCAAGAAGATGGTGAACAGCTGAGTACATGATAAGAAAAATACACAATACAGAATATTTTAAAAATAGTCATAGATTTCCATTTAGGACTTTGATAAAATACACTTAAAAATTAGTTATGTGTGTATTTTATCAAGTTTTTTGTATTTTACCTTCAATATTAACACAAGGTTTGGCGGTTTTGCCACCGTCCCCTAATATAGTAAGCCGCATGTGTTGGTTTAGGTTAAGATGCCCAAGGCTCACTGGCTGTGCACACTTGGCCCCCAATGAAATGCACATATGTATACGCAGGGCAGCCATCAGGGGGGGACAACTGACACTGCAGTGAGGGGCCCTGGGCTTCTGGGGGCTCTGCCCCCCCCCCAAAAAAAAAAACGCTGGAAGGGCCGCATGTGCTGGCTGCGGGCCTGTGGCTCTCTAACTAACATACTGGGCCACCACCTATACCTGGCTACCTATACTGGGGCTGGCCTTGAACCACCTATACCTAGCTACCTATACTGGGGTACCACCTATACCTGGCTACCTATACTGGGGCACCACCTATACTTGGCTACTTATACTGGGGTGCCTATACCTTGCTACCTATACTGGGGCACCTGTACCTGGATAACCTATACTGTTGCACCACCCATACCAGGCTACCTATACTGGGGGCAACTATACTTGGCTACCTATACTGGGTGTACCTATGCCTGGATACCTATACTGGGGACACCTAAACCTGGCTAGGGCAGGTAGACGAGCTGAGACAGAAGGGAACAAGAGGTAACACACGGGGATAAAAGAGGCACAGGGGGAACAGAGGCGGACAAAAGGGAAAAAAGAGATGAGATGGGAACATGAGGTCACACGGAGGGACATAAAAGAGGCACAAACTAAGATGAGACAGAGGGGGACAAAAGAGGTACAGGAAGACCAAAAAAACCACCCGCCCTGGTGATGCCCAACCCTAACCGCCCCCCCAGGTGGCGCCTAACTTTAACCACAACCCACACCTAAGTTAACCCCCCCCCCCCCCCCCCGGTGGTGCCTAACCCTAACCACTTCCCCTGCAAAAACACCCTTGCACACATAGAAACGAAAATATCCTTGATAACGTAAAATCTGTATATATAAACAAAATAGTATGACAAAAATTATAACATTGCAAGCTTCTAAAATAACATATTTAAAAAACTTTAATGTTCTAATGTTGTCGGGCGCCCCTATTAATGATAAATGCATTAGAGCAGGGGTGCCCAATAGGTCGATCACGATCTACCGGCCGTGTCATGTAAAATTTTGCGGCCGGCAGCTGTCGGAATCTGCTGCCAGCCGCTGGCCAATCGGAACAGGCGCAGAGGAGAGGGGCGGTACAGCGCTAGGGGAGGACGCTGCCGCAACGTCATAGCTGGGGGCGGTGCTGGGCACAATGCGTCAATGCACGCTGCCCGCCGCCCCCTTCGCTCGCTGGACTCTGGAGGCACTCGCAGCGCGGCTGATGGAGGGGAGACCCGGAGGAGCCCCAGACACCGCCTCTGGAACTGGAAGGAGGTGAGTGGCCCCTACGCCTACCTACACTATACCTGGCTAACTATACTGAAGGCACCAACACCTAACTACTCCATACCTGGCTAACTATACTGAAGGTCCCTGCACCTAACTACACTATACCTGGCTAACTATAATGAAGGCACCCACACCTAACTACACTATACCTGGCTAACTATACTGAAGGTCCCTGCACCTAACTACACTATACCTGGCTACCTATACTGAATGCCCCTACACCTAACTACACTATACCTGGCTAACTATACTGAAGGTCCCTGCACCTAACTACACTATTCCTGGCTAACTATAATGAAGGCACCCACACCTAACTACACTATACCTGGCTACCTATATTGAAGGTCCCTGCACCTAACTACACTATACCTGGCTAACTATACTGAAGGTCCCTGCACCTAACTACACTATACCTGGCTAACTATAAAGAAGGCACCCACACCTAACTACACTATACCTGGCTAACTATACTGAAGGCCCCTACACCTAACTACACTACACCTGGCTACCTATACTGAAGGCCCCTATACCTATCTACCTATACTGAAGACATGTATACCTGTTACAGAAATGTTGGTAGATCTCCTGGACTCGGCAAATTTTAAAGTAGCTCGTGAACCGAAAAAGTGTGGGCACCCCTGCATTAGAGTCTATGTTCGTCCACTAGCCCTTTTTTCCTGCTTCCGTTCTACGATTGCAAGAAATGAATCACCATGTGGCTTCAGTCCCCACATGGTGATTGGCTGGCTGCAGGACTCCTGCAAACTAACTGAAGAAGTGAAGGAGAGATCACCTAGGTAATATATGCCGCCTATGCACACATCCGATCCTCCCTCCACCTAATCCTACTCCGTAAAGCTGCAGCACACCTAAAGCCGCAGTGTGCTGAATTGTAAAAAATGGCCTGGTCACTAAGGGGATGTCAGCCTGTGGTCCTCAAGAAGTAACAAAAAAATGCATAAAAAATGCATACAAAACGCAATAAAACACTATACCTCTGTGTCACCATTGACATACATTAAGTGCATTTTAGATGCATTTTGGAAAAATAGGCAGCAAGTTCATCGTTTTCTAAAACATACATTGCAGAATGCGCACATATGCATTTTTTCATGCGTCCCATTGACTTGTATTATGTGCAGGGTTGCTCGTAAACTACGCCAGCACAAATCTACGCGTCGTAGTACGCAACTACGCATCGTAGTTCGTAGACGAAGTTTAAGAACTACACGTACGCATTTCCGCGTAGTTGTAGTCCCGCTATGCAAAGCTTCGCCCGCTACGCGTAGTTGACGTATGTATTACGAAGTCAACTACGCGTGCGGTAACTGCATCTATATGGATCATTGCGCATGCGCAGAATATTATTGCCCTTTTATACGCATACAATTCCGCATTGGAAGGTGGAATGTACGCTTATATTAGTTTATATTTGCAAATAGGTTGAAGAGTATTGCGGAAATTTTTCTGCATAAGGGCATAAGCGGTCGCATCAACTACGCTTCGCACTACGCGAAGCTTGCATAATTTAACACGTAGCCTACGAAATGCAAACGTAGTGAAGTTTCTGATTACATAGCCGTAGATTGCGAAGCGTATTTGCGTAAAAATACGTGTAGTTCCAGCGTAGCGAAGTTGGCGACTACGACCATCCCTGATTATGTGCGTCAACGCTAACGTTTCCCACAACTCTAGTGTTTCCACCTAGTGTGTTCCTACCCTCAGGGAAACATTAAAACCTGGTGTGGATCTCTTTCATCACACAAGCACCTGTCCCATGCAAGTACCTGTCCCAAAAAGGTCATAAGAAAACCGAGAGCTGTTTAAATGGCAGTGCAGATGAGAGCATTCTGGAACATATATAAACACCATTACTTTTCCAGACTCTCTCTTCCTGCAATTACCGCAATGGTTATAGAACAGTGTCAACTGCTATCTGGATGAGTATCACTGAATCCATTGCTAGGGTTATATTAGGTCGCAGTGATAGCAGGCCTGCTATGACCCAGATCAGTAAGTAATGTGAAATTGGTCATGATGCATGGCCATGCTTTCAGACACTTATATTATAAATAGGATGAGCACACTGTGGCTTATTCATTAAAATTATTACTTGTGGTTGTTGTGCAATATTGTGCAATAAGTTCAACTTAAAGAGAACCTGAACGGAAAATAAAAAGTCAAAATAACCATATACAGTTCATACTTACCTCCTGTGCAGTCTACTCCTCAATCTCTTTCTCCTCTCCTGCGTCCCATTTTTCCATTGTGATCAATGGATTTCTCTGTCCTCCATTTTAAAAATGGCCACTACCCCCTAACAGCTTTCTGGTCAGCAGCACACTGTTAAACTGTAACATCACCCACTTGAGCCATAGGGAAGCATGGACATTACCTTGCACATGCAGTTGTAACTGACAGCTGCTGATATATAACTGACAGCAACTAGTATATTTCAGTTCTGACAAAATATTGTCAGAACGGGAAGGAATCACTGTAAGGCCCAGTGCACAACAAAACCGCTAGCAGATCCACAAAACGCTAGCGGTTTTTGGAGCTGATTTCAGAGCGATTCTAGGTATGTTTTCTAAACACACCTAGTGGTTTTGGTGCGTTTTTGGGTAGCAGATTACATATATTGTTACAGTAAAAGCTGTTACTGAACAGCTTCTGTAACAAAACGCCTGGCAAACCGCTCTGAAGTAGCGTTTTTCAGAGCGGTTTGCGTTTTTCCTATACTTTACATTGAGGACGAAACGCTTCTGAAAACCGCAAACGTGGTTTGCGGCTTGGCAAAAACCTCAAACCGCCGGTGTGCACTATCCCATTGCAATACATTAGCCAAGCGTTTTTACAGGCGGATGCGGCCAGCGGATCGCTCCAAAAACCGCTCGGTGGGCACTAGGCCTAAGGGCTGAGACACACCAGAAAAGCTCCCCAAACGCTAGAGGTTTCAAAAGCTCTTCCCAATGTAATGCTATGTTTTTTGTTTTTTTTACAAAACCTCATCGCTCTAGTGTGCACAGACACATAGGATAACATTAGCAGGAGGTTTCAAAAACTCAAAACGCTCAGAAAAACTCCTCTGGTGTGCGCCAGGCCTAAGAAGAAAATGGTGAGCCTCTGAGAGGAACTGACGGTGAGGTTAGTATGTAATATTCATTTACAGCTATGTCATGTGTTTATTTTAAATACTTTTCCTTGCTTCATGTTCCCTTTAAAGAAAAACCGTAACCAAGGATTGAACTTCATCCCAATCAGTAGCTGATACCTCCTTTCCCATGAGAAATATTTTCCTTTTTTCAATTAGATCATCAGGGGGCTCTGCATGGCTGATATTGTAGTGAAACCTCTCCCACGGTGTGATGTCAAATACTGTCATTACACTGTGGGAGCTTTGTTGCATTGTGGGAAATAACAGCTGTTTCCAACTGCCAAAAATTCATAATTTCTTTCCACAGACATAATCTGCCAGCAGTAAAAATGTTGCCATGTGATAAATGTAAGAATGTAAATCAGGGAGAGGAAAGATTTTACAATGGGCAAACACTGACTAAATCATTTAGAAATAATTATTGTAAAAATTATGGACTTTTTTTTCATTAAGTTATTTTCGGTGCAGTTCCTCTTCAAGATTACTAATATAATACCTGTATATGCTACACAAGTAGCATAATGCGCATTGCCGAGATGTGTGTGTTACCTAGGTAATGTGAGCTGCATGTCACCAAGCGCTACATGGATGATTTTTGGGCCCATATGCCCTGAATGGAAGGTATAGGAAAAACGCAAAACGCTTACAAAATCGCTTTGTGCAGTGATTGCATTCGCATTTTTAAGAATAAATACATTGCATTTATTCCTTTCTGGATCAAAGAGTTTACTTCTTGATTTGCGTCAGGTGCTTAGAAAAGCACTTTTAACAAAAACGCATCTCCCACCCAAGCGCTGGGAAAGGAAAAACAATGCCTTAAAAAACTGCCAACACGAACGGACACACTATCGGAATGCAGTGGGAACTATGCCTTAGTGAATATTGCCTGTGGTTGCAGATCACCCAGGGTCTTTTCTTATTACAGTTTTAGGCTCCCTGGTCCCTGCACACTGCATGCGATTCCGATTTTTAATCGTTACTGCATGCTGCATTTTTTACACCGTTTTTCTGTTGATTGCATTCAGAGAAAATCGGAATTGCAAATCGGAATCGGAAACGGAATCGCAAAACGGATTTGCAGTGTGCAAGGAGCCTCAGCAAGTCAAGGGCCACTGTGTGTTACTTGTGCACAGGGGCGTAGCAATAGGAGTTGCAGAGGTTGTAACCGCATCGGGGCCCTTGGGCCAGAGGCGCCCCAAAGGGCCCTGCCTCAACTTCAGAATTTGCTCTTTATGTGTCCTGTGCTGGTAATAATCAATTCTATAGATGCTCTGAATAGTGCTGATCATTAATAAACTGCTTCCCATCCCCTCCTTGCACATCTGACACTGTGATTGTCCTTGGCAGGTTTTGGTGCGCTGTATCAATTGTTTTGTATAGAGTGTTTGGGGGGCCCCAATGTAAAACTTGTATCGCACCCACACCTCCTTAGCTATACCACTGCTTGTGCACACAGAAAAACATATACAGGTTACTAGACATAAATGTCCATCACATATTATAACCTGGCAGAGAAGGGAGAAAACAGAAGAAAACCGGCACTGCTGAAAGCTGTGTTTAACCCCCTTGCCGTTACAATTCTGGCGGCAAGGGGGCAGCGCAACACTTTTTTGTTATTTATTTTTTTTTAAATCATGTAGCAAGCCCAGGGCTCGTGATAGCCGCTGACAAGCGGCATCCCCCTATCCACCCTAATCGCCTTCAGCGATCAGATTAAGAAGGAAATCCTGTTCAGAACGGGATTTGCTGCTGGGCTTCCCCGGTCGCCATGGCGACCGGGCGGGATGACGTCACTGACGTCATGGATGTCAGAGGGAATCCCGATCCACCCCTCAGCGCTGCCTGGCACTGTCAAGAACCGGCCCGCGGCACGCCTGCGTATACGGTTCCCGACTGCGGGTTTGACCAGACTGAGAGGGGAAGCAGCCTTAGTCAAGCTAAAACAAGGCTGGGACCCCTCAGAACACCTCTCACTGCCACCACTAGCGGTTCGCTAGACACTTCCACTCTGCTGTCGAGTCCTCAGCGCGCACTCCGCGTTTTCGTATTTGGGTCAGCTTTGCGCTTAGGCCAAATACGGGAACGCCACGCACCCACACACACACACAGTTGCAATCTTACACTGTCGTGAAGCAAAGACCCACTAACAGTCGTTCCGAACGATACTGCTAGTCCCTCTGCTGTCGCTACTCGCACTGGCGTTGTTCGTACGTTGGGTCAGCTGTGCGCTTAGGCCAACGTATGACAAACGCCCCCACACACAATGCAATTACAATTTCATACGGTAGTGTTGCTCAAGCGTACAATTAAGCATGAAACTTATACACGGTTACACTTCAGTCTCTTCTAGGCTATGAGTGTTAGTTTAGTACGGCAGAAGTCAAACTTATTAAATAATAATTTAATATTCTAGAAAAACATAGAACAATGCAGAACTTAATATATACAAAAAGATTACAAAAAACAAAGTAAAAATAGTTACAAGATAAAAGTTACAAAGATAACACACACGGATATTTGCGTAAAAATAAATGGGGGAAAAAAGAACGTTACCAGCTTAGGTTAGAACGTTGTTTGACGGGAGGACGCCGTTTCGACCAGGAGTCGCGATCCTCCCTAGCTATTCGCTACCTCCGAGAGAAGATACCGGTGGCTGTCTTGGGCCACCTTAAATAGTCCGAAGTGTCCCCTGGGGCATTTAATGTCCAGCCCCCAGGAACTAATGCAGTTTCCCCGTTTGTGACATCACCAAACGCTTGTCATAATCCTTCTTGTGATATGCACTTCAAAGGGGGTTCCTGTTTTAGCTTCTTGAAGTTTGGCAGGACACAATGTCACCCATTGAACTCTGCAGACATCAAAAAGCTTCCTCCACATTATTTCCTTGGTTAAAGTGTATTTTAGCACATCCATGAAAAGATCGAATTTTGGTTACAGGTAGCAGTTTGCCTGTAATCCTGTTTACACTTACAGATTTCAAAGCAATTCCACTTCCGTTTTTAAAGTGTGTAGAAATTTCCAACCCCTTCAGGTGTCCGCTTCCCATCCCCAACACTCTGGCAGGTTTGCTTTGTATGATGGGACAATGGCTGATTCCAGTTCAAAAGCCATGCCGACCAGCCTATTCTTCCTCAATTGGCCGCTAATTAGCAGTACACTCAGTGTCCCCGGCTGGACAATGAGGGCAGAGGTAATGTACATTTACATGCAGACTTACATTATCCTTCAGATTACTCTGGCCAGGTGGCCAATTACTACCAAGCACAATACACATCTGAGGTTTTACCCAGTAGACAGAAAAAAGACAGAAATATGTTCTGTTATTATCCTTAACTCATAAGCACCCCAGTATATTCCTGACACGCCCCCTCTTCCAAATGGCGCCGGCAGATGATTCTAACGAATTGTCCTGACAAAGCCGACACTGACGGCCGGGCCTGGGGGGGGGTAATTCCTTAGCTCCAAGCTACAGGACTGGAAAGCTAGGTCAGGTTGCTGCAATGTGTCATTGCCCCTGACAACCTGACGTAACCAACCAGGGGAATGAGGGTCAGTGACAACCGTGAATTCGCGACCATAGAGACAGTGCTGCAGCTGGGGGAGGGTTCCAACCGTCGCTACACGCACTTTCTCTATAGTGGCAGGAGCTATCTCTCGGTCCCTTTGGGGATCGATTATCTGCTGGTCTGCCTCTTCCCCTTCGGACAGCTCCGAGGGAATAACTTCCCAGAACCCTCTCAGCCCGCCCCTCCCAGCTGGTGACCTGCTGGCTAGCCCCCTGAGCTCTTCCAGGCTGCTGTCAAATTGAACAGCCCCAGAGAGCTCAGTGCTGCCTGTCACACATTCTAGGAAGGCTGCAGACGGAGAGGCTCCTGGGCCCTCAGGGCCAGGTTCCGAATTAGATGTGGCTGACCCAGCAGCATTTGCCACTTCGGTGGACAGTCCCTGTGCTGTAGACTCGCTAGCGCTGCGGGTTACCACGGCAGCTGAGGGAGCGCCCACATTACACACATCGTAAATCACATCGCCTTTGGTCTTGAAACCATCTGAAGGGGGAGGATCTGGCCTGGTGCCATCTGCCCCTTCAGTGGACAGTCCACCTGCTGCAGCCCAGCGAGCGCCGCTGGTTACTCCTGCAGCTGACGGAGTGTCCACATGACACACAGCATTATGTAGCACAACACTGGTGACATCAGCATAATCAGCCCTACGTATATGGTCATTTGGGCCCTCACATAAAACATCAACATTATCTGCAGCATTATACACAGTGGTACTCAGCACTTCACCAGTAGCATCAACAGTTCCTGCATCGATCGCATCGATAGTCCGGGCGTCATAAATGACATTATCAATTTCTGCATTCTTTGTATCAACATGTCCCACTCCAGGCCTAGGCACTGGAGACTCACTAGGGCTGGCTCCTAGCATACAGTCCGTAGCCCCTAGGGCCTCGCCAGCACTCCCCACTTGCACAGCATTATCCAACAGTGCCTTGCAAGAGTCCTGAACTTCTGCTGGGGATGCAGGCCCCACAGGGTTTGGGGTAGGCTCATACCGGGCCACTAACCGTCCCAGGTCAGTACCCAGCAAAACGTTGGTGGGGATTTTGTCAGTTACCCCAACTTCTTTCAGTCCGCTGCCGGCCCCCCAATCCAGGTGGACCAAGGCGGTGGGTATTGCTGGGGTGACACCCCCAATTCCTCTGACAGCAATCATTTTCCCAGGTATGTACTGCTCCGGGTTCACAAGCTGGGGATGTATGAGAGTCACTTCTGCTCCAGTGTCTCTCAGCCCAGTGGCAACTGTACCCCCAACCGTGACAAGCTGCAGATTCTCTGCATAGCCAGTGGCATTCCTGGTAGCACACAAAGCCGTTGGGACTTCACTGGGGTTTGAGGCCTCACTGGATTTTGGGGCCTCCCTCTTCCTCTCTGGGCAAGTCATGCTGATATGACCCACCCTGTCACATACAAAGCATTTCCGAGTGTCAGTGGTTGGTTGCCTGAATCCAGGAGACAGCGGTGCTTGCCTCCTCTGGGTGCTGGGTGAAACAGGTTTAGCCATCTGTTCTCCTCTCCAGCTGGGCGTAGTAGTCCTCCGGGACTCAGGTGCTCTATGGGCGGTGTAGACATCGGCCATTTCCGCAGCCTCATCCACTGTCTTTGGTTCTCGATCCAGCACAAACAGCCGGACCTCAACAGGACAGGTGTGTAGGAACTGGTCTTTTATCATCAGCTCCTGCAGGGCATCCAAGGTTTTAACTGACAGTCCTTTTAGCCACTGCTGGAAGGCAGTGCGCAGGTTGCAGGCATGATCCAGGTAGCTGTCATTAGGACCTCGCTGCACTGTCCTGAAACGTTTTCGATACACCTCTGGCGTGAGGTGGTATCGTGCAATGATGGCTTTCTTAATTGCCTCAAAGTCTGTTTCTTCCTCCTGGGGGAGACTCACAAACGCCTCCAGGGCCTTGCCTCTCAGCCCTGGTGTGAGGTATCTTGCCCACTGCTCACGGGGCACCCCATACTGCCGACAAGTCCTTTAAAACCCCTGTAGGAAAGTGTCTATGTCAGAGTCCTTGTCCATAGCGGGGAACTTATCCAGGGGGATTCTGTGGACTCGCTCACCTTCGCGTTCTGCGGGTCCAGCAGACCGGTTCTGCTGCTGAAGTTTAGCCAGCTCCAGCTGGTGTCTCCGTTCAGCACTTTCCCTCTCGGCCTGGTGTTGCCGTTCAGCTCTTCCTTCCTCTGCCTGTCGGTGCAGTAGGATCAGCTTTAGGCGCAGTTCAGGATCAGCCGAGTTCAGTAGCTGTAGATCTGCTTCCAGAGATGGCATCTCCCTGCTTGGTGGATCGTCCAGGACATCGTCTCCACTTGCATTCTGTGGCGTGAGCGATTCCTCCTCTGGCGTGTCCTGAGCTGCATCCGCTGACGTTGAAGCACGGGCTTGCTCTGCCTCATCATGCTCCTCGAGGGCACGAACCAACTGCTCCTTAGTCTGGCCGCTCACCGTCTCGATGCCTTTGTGCTCACACAGGTTGAGTAGTATCTCTTTGTTTTGCCTTGCATAGCTGGATGCTTTCTGAGCCATCGTGTTGCAAAAAAAAAAAAAGAAAAAAAAAAGGGGGGAAGGGAAAGCAAATACCAAGTGTGTATCTTTGAACAAAAAAAAAACTTATATAGATTCTGCACTGAGTAGACTTCTGTAGGCTAGTTGCTTCTAGCAAGCTTCCAGCCTTTAGTACTCAGAATAGCGAGCTAAACTGCGTACTAATGTACTAAACAATCCCACCACTGCCAGCCAATTATGTCAAGAACCGGCCCGCGGCACGCCTGCGTATACGGTTCCCGACTGCGGGTTTGACCAGACTGAGAGGGGAAGCAGCCTTAGTCAAGCTAAAACAAGGCTGGGACTCCTCAGAACACCTCTCACTGCCACCACTAGCGGTTCGCTAGACACTTCCACTCTGCTGTCGAGTCCTCAGCGCGCACTCCGCGTTTTCGTATTTGGGTCAGCTTTGCGCTTAGGCCAAATACGGGAACGCCACGCACCCACACACACACACAGTTGCAATCTTACACTGTCGTGAAGCAAAGACCCACTAACAGTCGTTCCGAACGATACTGCTAGTCCCTCTGCTGTCGCTACTCGCACTGGCGTTGTTCGTACGTTGGGTCAGCTGTGCGCTTAGGCCAACGTATGACAAACGCCCCCACACACAATGCAATTACAATTTCATACGGTAGTGTTGCTCAAGCGTACAATTAAGCATGAAACTTATACACGGTTACACTTCAGTCTCTTCTAGGCTATGAGTGTTAGTTTAGTACGGCAGAAGTCAAACTTATTAAATAATAATTTAATATTCTAGAAAAACATAGAACAATGCAGAACTTAATATATACAAAAAGATTACAAAAAACAAAGTAAAAATAGTTACAAGATAAAAGTTACAAAGATAACACACACGGATATTTGCGTAAAAATAAATGGGGGAAAAAAGAACGTTACCAGCTTAGGTTAGAACGTTGTTTGACGGGAGGACGCCGTTTCGACCAGGAGTCGCGATCCTCCCTAGCTATTCGCTACCTCCGAGAGAAGATACCGGTGGCTGTCTTGGGCCACCTTAAATAGTCCGAAGTGTCCCCTGGGGCATTTAATGTCCAGCCCCCAGGAACTAATGCAGTTTCCCCGTTTGTGACATCACCAAACGCTTGTCATAATCCTTCTTGTGATATGCACTTCAAAGGGGGTTCCTGTTTTAGCTTCTTGAAGTTTGGCAGGACACAATGTCACCCATTGAACTCTGCAGACATCAAAAAGCTTCCTCCACATTATTTCCTTGGTTAAAGTGTATTTTAGCACATCCATGAAAAGATCGAATTTTGGTTACAGGTAGCAGTTTGCCTGTAATCCTGTTTACACTTACAGATTTCAAAGCAATTCCACTTCCGTTTTTAAAGTCTGTAGAAATTTCCAACCCCTTCAGGTGTCCACTTCCCATCCCCAACACTCTGGCAGGCTTGCTTTGTATGATGGGACAATGGCTGATTCCAGTTCAAAAGCCATGCCGACCAGCCTATTCTTCCTCAATTGGCCGCTAATTAGCAGTACACTCAGTGTCCCCGGCTGGACAATGAGGGCAGAGGTAATGTACATTTACATGCAGACTTACATTATCCTTCAGATTACTCTGGCCAGGTGGCCAATTACTACCAAGCACAATACACATCTGAGGTTTTACCCAGTAGACAGAAAAAAGACAGAAATATGTTCTGTTATTATCCTTAACTCATAAGCACCCCAGTATATTCCTGACAGGCACTGATTGGCCAGGCTGCGCAAGGGGTCTGGAGGGGGGGGGGGGGTCGACGTGGCGGGTAGCGGCGAATCGGCGGCGAGCAGAAACTGCACGCAGCTAGCAAAGTGCTAGCTGCGTGCAGGAAAATTTTTTTTTGAAAATCGGCCCAGCGGGGCCTGAGAAATCCTCCTACACAGTTTACCCCGAGCTGAGCTCGGGATAACCGGCAAGGAGGTTAATACAAATTAGTTGATTGTAGTGCATACATGAACATGCAATAAAACAGGCAACTTGCACTGCAGGTGAAAAAAAGAGTATATAAAACGAGTGGGATACCTTGTGGTGCGGTGGATGCCAGGTGTTTTAAGCTTGACGGCCGTTTCGCGCCCGTCTGCGCATCGATGGAGGCTGCAAAGCGGGGAGTGCGGACTGCCGGTATTTGTAACCTGGTGCGCATAGCGGTAACGTCCCGCTCGTCCACTCCACCCCTTCACTTCCTTCTCAAGTCTGCAGGTGACTGGAACACTTGCGTGCCAGCAACGTCTGACATAATGGCGGCGAGTAAACACTGAATCCATTGATCAGTGTAGCGTAAATTACACTTGATCGCACGCCTGTGGCACAAGTTGGGCCGATTTGGCGCCATCTTGTGTCACAAAAAGAGAAAACACCTCCAATGTGGCTTCAGGGTAAGTGGCATCCACCGCACCACAAGGTATCCCACTCGTTTTATATACTCTTTTTTTCACCTGCAGTGCAAGTTGCCTGTTTTATTGCATGTTCATGTATGCACTACAATCAACTAATTTGTATTAAACACAGCTTTCAGCAGTGACGGTTTTCTTCTGTTTTCTGCCTCCTCTGCCACTTTCCATATCTTATTATACCAGAGCACGCTTGGCCGGAAGTGGGATATTGGACGGACCGCCGCAAGACGCTTGCTCTTATAGTGGTGCCAACACGCTTTTTTTCTATCACTGTTGCCGAAACATATTATAACCTATTCTTAAAATGGTAGTGGACCAGGAGTGCCCAACGTGGTTCCATATTCTCTGTGATCTGAGTCAGTTGCTCCACCTATAAATAAACAATATAACAATGTAAATATTAATAAGAAAGTAAAATGATGTGTACTTTTCATCTAAGTCCATCATAATGCTACTAAATCTAGGATAATTTTTTACATGGTTGCACCAATTTTCCTGAAGTAATGCATTATGGTCTTGCTCTTGGAACTCTTGCTCTATTGAAATGATGGCATGCAAATACTGTCAGTTTAAAACTGCAGCAATACACTTTAAAGTCCATAATAAAGGTGCAGATTCTCTAATGCAGCAATAAAAATGGTCAGTGCACACAGTGAACATACAGTAAGGCATACTGGTGTTTATGCAAACTGCGTAACGGACATTGCGCATAATGCACAACACACGTCACATACAAAACGTACATGTTGCCTGTACTGTATATTGGGCATTAGTTTGTAAATTATGTAAATTCATTGCTTTTGTGTATGTATTTGTACAATTGCAATACCCATGGGCAAAATACATTAGCTTAGCTCTCATTTCATCACATTTAAGCACTTCCTGCAATATGGACGTTTATAAAGTCCTATTTGTGCACCTTTAGTGCAAATAGGCTGTTTATATAAGTTCACATGCACAGACACATATTTTGTTCAATTCAGCTCATGGCATGAAGAGGTTAAAAAAACACATTAAAATCAATTTTCTCAAAACTACAAGCTTTTTTTTGAAAAATTTTTTATTCTTCCTAACTCATCTAGCACTTAGAATTTAGTGATTTTTCTGTTAACTGCATAAGTCAAAGGCAAAGCTGGCCATACACTTATAGATGGCCACCAGATCGACCATCAGATCGAATCTGATCATAGATGGATCTATTGCCTGCCCACACACTTGTGTTGCTACAGAAAAAGTGACGCTATTTAAACAGGTAGCAACTAAACAGGTAAGTATCTTTGTAATTCTGCCAAACATCAGCTACAATCAATAACGATAAGATAAAATACGTTTATTGATACAAATACATGTTATACAAAAAGACACAAAACCAAGAATACAACGAGAAATCAATCAATCAATCAATGTAAAATACATCACCTTGTGTTATGTCTGTTTGCTTGAGTTGCAGTGTTTCTAGGCTATACCGCAGTTTCTAGCCTACACCACAAAGTGACTCCTTTTCCCAAAGATTAGATAGGACCCTCAAGCAATGCAATGCGGTCATTAGCAATGTCAGAGTGCAATGCGAAGTCAAGAGACGTAGGACATCAATGAAGAAGGTCTGATCTTTATAAATTTTATAACCCTTCAGAGACTATATCTGCCTATTGAATGTAATGAACTTCTTAATATTAACTAGCCCTTCCCACATAATGCTTAGCTTCCCACATAAGGCCATGTTCTGACTGTCTTCCTCTGCCTTCCCGTAGATGACAGATTTATAACCTGCCCTAAGACAAGACAAGAGTCTACTTTTGAATAGTCAAGACATTTTACACTGCCCCCTTCTGCTTTTGGTTGCATATTTATCTGGACAAGTAAGAATCAGACAATTAAGCTCAGACAATTAAGAGCTATGAAGAGGATCACTATATTCATTCATCATTAAGTGATAAATGTTAATAGCCCATGAGTCATCTGGGTGTACATATTTTCCACATATCTTATGCAATGAGGTATGCGTTCACAGCTAATTATAAACTTCAGAACACCGGTTCGTACAAAAAATCATTGCTCAAGAGGTAGCACTCACGGTGCACACACTACAAACATTTGCATAGATAAATGATTAATATAAAAAAATAAAAAAATAAAACGCTTTCCACAATTGCATTTCACAATGCTTCTATATATCTCATAAAGTCCTTGTGCATCCTATGCGTATGGCAACTTTTCAGTCACTACATCAACAGTCCCTTAGTCTTAAAGGAATACTGTAGGGGGGTCGGGGAAAATGAGTTGAACTTACCAGGGGCTTCTAATGGTCCCCCACAGACATCCTGAGCCCGCACAGCCACTCACCGATGCTCCGGCCCCGCCTCCGGTTCACTTCTGGAATTTCAGACTTTAAAGTCTGAAAACCACTACGCCTGTGTTGCCATGTCCTCGCTCCTGCTGATGTCACCAGGAGCGTACTGCGCAGGCACAGACTGGGGTTGTGCTATCCACTTATGGTGACGTCAGTGGGTGCAAGGACATGGCAATACAGGCCCCGGGTAAGTTCAACTCATTTTCTCCCAACCCCCCTACAGTATTCCTTTAATAGTGATGGGTCGTTCACGAACGACCAGGCTCTAAGAGCCGCTCTTTGCTGTGAATGACAAGAGCCGGTGCTCAGTTTAAAAAGAGCCGATGCCTGTGAGTCACTCACCAGTGCACTCTGCTCTGTAATAAAGGGCGCTGAGGCATGCTGGGAGATGTAGTCCTCCTCCTGGAGCTTTTAGCGGTGTATGGGGTGGAGCAAAGCAGCAGCAGCAGGAGGGATTGCCCCACTCAGAGAAGCAGCCTGGAGTTGTCATGGAGACGGGGCGGGGCTTTTCTTCTGTATCTGAGTGGCTTCTAATGATATTAAATGAAGAGCCGTTTGAGAGCCATACGAGCCGGCTCTTTAATGAGCCGATGCTCTTAAAAGAGCCGGAATTCCCATCACTAAGTCTCCAGATAGCTTGATAATTCTTCAAGGAAAAAAGACAAGCCACCACCTCACCCTTTGTGAGCCACTCACCACTTTGGCAACAAGCTGACTCTTCAGTGCAGTTTCTAATCTTTATCCTTTAGGCTTTGTCACCACCATACCTCAATAAAAATATCTCAGATAGTGTAATATTGCTAAAACTTTTATTACTATAAAAATTATTTGCACTCACATGATCCAGGATTTGGTAGAAGCAGAGATTCATTTTTGATGGGGCTAAACCCCCCGTGTTTGCTGGCCGTCTCTGTGTCCGAATCCAGTCCGCATTACCTCTGCCGCACGGTCGGTGGGTTAAAGTGTCTGGGGCCTCGCCTCTGCCTTCTCCATGCCGCACGCTAGTCTTGCTTGCATGGAGCCTGGTGCGTAGTGTGAAGAGTTTTAAGACGTATCCCGCCCTCTAGGAAAACCCCTCCCACTTCTTCCCAGCCTGTAATCCGATCCGGTAATTTGGTCATTTGCTGCAAGTCATGCCCTTCAGTGCATGCGCTGCTCGGCCACGCACGCACCCCCATCATGCTCCCGCAAGCTTTCTGCACCTGCACAGGACAACGAGGGATCCCACACACCTCATGGGGCTGGAGGAAGCATAACTACAATAAGTATAAATACAGCCTATGATCTAATCTCAGATTTCATTTAAAATGGTGGCTCTCATTACTTGATCAATACAAGATGGTGCCTCCTCTCAAAGGGGCACGGGTGTGCAAATACAATACCGCACAAAGATTTTGAATCAATTTCAGCATGAAATCTGTGGAGCCGCCCACTGTCTCGCTGGCCAGGCCTCCCCCATCTGTGCTCCCCCAGGACAGCTGCAGTACTCTCACCTGTTCGGCTGCTGTGGGTCCTCCCAGATCCAGTGCTTTTATTTAATGCCATCACTTCCTCCCTGTGTCCCTCTTCCATGTTAACTGACACAAGCTAAAATTCAACAAGCTTCGGCATGTATGCTGCCGGCCCTCTAGTGTTTCAACTTCGGCTTTTTTCACGTGACATGGAAGAAAAGAGGACACAGGGAGGAAAAGACACATGGCATGAAGTTAAAGCACTGGACCTGGGCTGGAGGACACCTGACAGGCGAGAGTACTGCTGCTATTCTGCATCAGTTGTCGCCAAATCAAAAGCTGCTAGCAAGGTGCTCCAGGCCCGCTGACAATCAAGCCACATTTTCTGTCCTGTCCGATTGACCAAATTTCAGAAGGAATTTGATCCGGCAACATTTGCATTACCGATTTCACAGCAGATTTGATCACAGTGATCAAATCTGCTGTCTATCCATGGTCAAATTGACTAGTGTATGGCTTGCTTAAGAAAAACAGAAGATGGCTTCTCCTTAGAATGGAAATAAATGGTAATATAGTGTTTTTTTTTTTTTTTACTTTTTCCCACTATTCTCCCTGACATACCTCTTTCGTGGACCTCTTTCCAATAGTTTTTAATGCATGAACAGGACCAACAGACATGTGCCATTGTGTCTCTTCTTCCACTTACAAACTACATGCAATCAGGCAACCAGAAAATCCCAGATATCTACCAATGCCGTTACTGTTCCTTCCTTATTGCAATACTGTTAACTAATATCATTCATTCCCAGGACCGCATTTCTGGAAAGGCCTCAAAGGCCATGGCCTAGGGCGATAAAATCAGATAATATCAGAAGGGCGTCAGGACTTGGAGAGAGAAGAGGTCATATGTCTAAGTAAATCATCTCTTCTGGTCCCACAGCTCCCCAATCTCTGCATCTCTCTCACACTTCTTGGTGTGTTATGACAATCAGAATCTACTGTCACCTGATGATCCATTCCTCTGTATGATGGACATACAAGTTGATGTAAGAAATACCAGGAGTGTACATTACAAAGTAGATAGGACTAAGTTGCGCTGAGTTTTAATGCAGGCATTCACAAACATCAGTGAGCTCTGCTAGTTTCTTCACCTTCTCCTTTACAGCTGTCACAGCAGCTGTTAATTACACTTTCTTATCTCTGCCTAAATGTATGGCTGTTTTCTCTTTTTTTCTTCCTAGCCAGCAGCGATCTCTTCTATGCTTCAGGTAACTCTTTCCTGATTAATTTTCTGTCCTTCAGCTCCTACCATCTATGAGAACTACAGGAATACAAATGCTGTTTGCTTCCCTTTCATTGCTAAACTGACTGTCATCTGAGCTGCTACTACCTCTGTGCTAGTGTGTATGGTTTGGCATCCTTCTAATTTCCTTTAACAGTAGAGCATTGTACCATCTTAGCCATCAGCGAAAGCAGAGAGTTTTGAATCAGGATGATACCATTTATTGGCTTAAAAGAAAAAAAAGAGCGAGCTGTCTGCTAATAAGCCTTCTTCGGACTTTGTCCCTGTATACTGTCAATATGTTAGAGCACACCACCATATGTACATTTAGCATTCAAAAGAGATACATATATTTTTAAGCAAATATAAATACATGTCATTCAGATGCTTTAAAGTGGAGCTGAACTTTTGCACAAGACAGAAGGAAAACAGAGAGAAATGCACCCTGTATGTATTTAGAGAGCCTGTGTAATCCGCCCTCATCTGTGTCTAATCACAATTTGTAATTTGATCTCTCCCCTGTGTCATCTGACTGCCACAACATCTAAGCTCATTTGAAAGCACAGGATGTTAACAATATGTCTGCTTCCATGAAAGGAGGAAGTAAACACACTGCCAATTTACTGCAGGATTTGTATCAGCTGTAACAAAGAAATGTTTTTCTTTAAAGGTTATTATGTTGTTGTGTATCTTTTAGAGCAGAGAGGAAGTTCTGAGTTCAGGTCCGCTCTAATTACAACAGTACATCCGAAGTGGGTCTTGGCTTGATATTTGCTACTTACCTGTTCTCTGTCTTGGGCTCCTCTCCATTGCACTGCCTTGTCCCCTGTTTGTGGCTCCGACTGCAGCGAGTCGCACAGAGGACAAAGAAGCAGCGCATGCTCTGGCCACTTGCGCTCCCTGTAATTTCCCGCTCCTGCCCAGATGTGCTTGTGCACAGCAACCTAGGCCAGTATAGTGTTATGCATTCTTGAAGTACCGGTTATACATCAGCGTCATTTCTCAAGTGTGCATGCCCAGAACACTATCGGCTGCTGTGCACTTTCAGGCAGGAATTGTGAGAGGACAGAGAGAGCATCCACTGATTCTTTGTTGAATGGGGGGCACAGCAGCACAAGTAAAATGAGTCCATGTTTTTTTGGGGGGGAGGGAGGTGGTTGGTCACAGCAGGCCTAGGGCACTGGAAAGTACAAATCCGGCCCTGTTCATTCCCAACACACAATGAAGGTTTGGTTTTTTATATCTGTTTGTTTACCTGGTTGCCTGTAGTTTATAAGTGCAAGGGGTTAATACTGATATTAGCTACATCTAGAGCAGAACTTTTATTTCTTAGACCGTAACTTTTAAAGGAGTACAGACTAAACTGGTGATACGTGTTTTGCAATTGCTAGCTAGTCTGATTA
Organism: Hyperolius riggenbachi; assembly: GCF_040937935.1. Taxonomy (NCBI): domain Eukaryota; kingdom Metazoa; phylum Chordata; class Amphibia; order Anura; family Hyperoliidae; genus Hyperolius; species Hyperolius riggenbachi. The sequence continues at coordinate 204,686,656 of NC_090648.1, forward strand.
CTATCTCCTTTTCCAATTCAGACAGAAACTGTGTGTAGCCTAAAGTGGCCCATACACCTAACGATTTTCCCGCCGAGATACAGCCGTTTCAATCACAGTGATCGAAACGGCTGTGAAATCGCCGCACACACTGCTGGCAGAAGGATCGATTTCCATCCAAACTCGATCGTTCCCGTCGATTCCCATCGACCCATCCGTGCGGAAGATTTTTCTCAGTCGCCGGCGGGTCGGGAGTGCGTTGATAGCGGCGTTCAAATGCCCGACGACAGACGCAATGCAGCGGGTATACATTACCTGTTCCGGCCGGCGCGAGTCACTGTTGTCTTCTTCTCCGCTCCGCTCCAGACTGTTCCCGCAGCTACACAGAACTTCCTGTCCCGGCAGGAAGTTTAAACAGTAGAGCGCCCTCTACTGTTTAAACTTCCCCTGGACAAGAAGTTCAGTAAATGCAGGAACGGTCTGGAGCGGAGCGGAGAAGAAGACAGCGGTGACAGCGGGGACTCGCGCCAGCCGGAACAGGTAATGTATGCAGGGGGGGGTGGGGGGGCGGCAGCAGCGGCAGCTCCACAGACTGTGATTGGTTTCAGGCTGAAATCGATTCACAATCTGTTTGCAGTAAAGGTGGCCATACGATCCCTCTCTGATCAGATTCGATCAGAGAGGGATCTATCTGTTGGTCGAATCTGATGGCAAATCGACCAGTGTATGGTCACCTTAAGATTTGTAGCATTTTGTTAGAGATTTTGAATCAGGACAATTCCATTTATTGCAAATGATAAATCAATAAATGGTATCAGCCATCAGTAAAAGCAAGAAGTTTTGAATCAGGATAACACGGTACAATACTCTGCTGCTACTATTTAATAGTGCTTTATATCCTCCCTACTTGTGCAAACTCTCTCTATTTTTATTACATTATCTAAATACTTATTAGTGGTAAATTTTTCTTCAGAGATGTTTACATCTTATTGTATCTTCACCTGTCACAAGGGAAAGGTCTCATTTCCGATATGAGCCTGTGTGGTCCGCACTACTCTAGGTGCATTTTAGTGTGCCTCTATCAAATAATTTATTAATTCTTCTGTTGACATTCCAGACCCTATTTTTACAATGAAAAGAAAGCCAGGGCACCCTCCAAGAGGAAGTAGTGGTGATCCTAAATGAGCCAGAGTGCTCCTTTTTGTATAAATTCTCCCCCAGATGTCAAGAGTTGCCTTGTTAAAGAGCCTCCAAGCTTTGCCTAGATTCAAAATTGAAACTTACCCGGGGCTTTCCGCAGCCCAGTGCTGGTTGGAAGGTCGCACGACGTACACCTGGGTCTTCTCCCAGGGCCTGGGCAGAAATGGCTGGCCGGCGGCTCCTGGCCGACACTGGGCCCGAGTGTCGGGCTCCTCTTCCTGATATGTCACGTCTGACGTCACTACGCCGGCCGCCTCGCGTCATCACGGTGGCCGGAGTGACAGCATGCGTGGTTTAATCAGAACTGACCGGAACTGGGCTGCGGAAAGCCCCGGGTAAGTTCAAATTTTGAATCTAGTCAGAGCTCGGAGTCCCTTTAAAATGTAGGCACTCTCTAAAAGTAGCCAGTTAAGGATTGTAAGTTAGGTTTAGGTCCGTTTGAAATACAAATTTTCATGATGCATCTGCTTGTGACAATAGTTTTGAACTGTTTAGCTCTTCTGCCAAGGTCATGTTATTATTATGAGTGAACAATGAGGCAAGTCAAAGAGTGATGAATTCTCATTTATTGTATTGTTTCCAAGCTCACACTCACAATAGCTTGGATCTTAGATAAAAGTCCATTCAAAGTTTAAGGATTAAGCCCATTGACAGAGGATCAGGCACAGCACCACCTTGCAAAAGGTACAGTCAGTATGGGCTTTATCACGTATAAAAGACTTTGGAAATGGGGATTTATTATTGTATTATCCATAATCACTGTGGCTGTTCTTCAAAAGCACCTGTCTATGGATTGTGACTTGGAAATGCTTAACTATGACATTTTGACGATAAAATTTCAGTGTAAACAGTATGTGCATGCAACTCTGGAATTACCTCCAACTAGCAAGATCAACTGCTCCAGAATTATAAGAGGAGATTCAGATGCCATAAAAGAAGCGAAAGAATCTCAAAGCAAAAGGCGTCTTCCTCTCACTGAAGATCACTATATGGAAATAACTAGGGATTGTAAGACGTTTAAGAAGGATCGTAAATATTTCACATTTTCATTGAGTAAAGAAGAAGAAGAATTCCCCCTCGCTTACACCATGGTTATCCACAACAAAATTGAAATGTTTGAGAGGCTCTTGAGGTCAATATATATGCCACATAATGTTTACTGTGTGCATATAGATGAGAAGTCTAAAGCAAAGTTTAAGGAGGCAGTGAAGTCTATAACCATGTGCTTTGATAATGTCTTTGTGGCATCGAAACTGGAGACAGTGGTCTATGCCTCTTGGTCAAGAGTTCAGGCTGATCTTAACTGCATGGAAGACATGTTGGAAAGCACAGTTCAGTGGAAATACCTTCTAAACACCTGTGGAACTGATTTTCCTATAAAAACCAATCATGAGATTGTTATAGCTCTTAAATCTTTAAATGGAAAAAATAGTATGGAGTCTGAAAAAACACCAGCACAAAAAATGGGTCGTTGGTTATACCACCATGACGTAGACAAGCGAGTATTGAGAACTACGGAAAAAAAATCAGCACCACCAGACAATATTCCTATGTTCTCTGGGAATGCTTATGTAGTAATCACAAAAGATTTTGTAAAAGCCCTCTTTAATAATTCAAAGGTGAAGAAGGTATTGGAATGGGAGAAAGACACTTTCAGTCCAGATGAACATCTTTGGGCAACACTACATCGTATGCCAGAAGTTCCTGGTTCTGTCCCATCACATAGTAAATATGATACTTCTGATCTACAAGCTATTGCCAGACTGGTGAAATGGTTAGATGCTGCTGGAGATCTCAGTAAGGGAGCACCATATGAGAACTGCAATGGAATTTTTGCTCGTGGTGTTTGTGTTTATGGAATTGGGGATTTACCATGGATGTTGCAACAACATCATCTTTTTGCAAACAAGTTTGACACCTTGGTGGACAATTATGCCATTGAATGTCTAGAACAATATGTCAGACACAAAACTCTTTATGGCACAAACTTGTGAAAAGAAACAGAAAGTCTTGCAAAAGGAAAGTTAACAGTTTTGATTTATAATAGAAAATATTTTGGGAAACTTTTGTTATGTTGTTGAATTGCAAGGTGACTTTTGCTGTCTTATGTTATGGGAGACAAACATTTCCACAAAAATTTTAATTTCTCATGAAGACAAGAAGATGTGAAACAAATAAGCAGTTCTAGTGAACAGTTTGTTGGTTATAGCCAGAAGGGTTTGTTTTTTACAGTTTTATCAACCAATGAAAATCCAGACGCCTTATTTAAAACAAAACAAAATGTGTTCACAAATTTGCCTTATTACTTTCCTAATACATAAGATTTGGATTTCCCATTTTGTGAGTATTGCCTTATTTCTAGATAACTCACTGTCAACCTTTTAATCACTTGTAAATTTGTTTGGGGATATCTTTGGCAGCTGTTTCTTAACTGCAAAATACTACTGGTACTGGTACATATCCATGGGTCTTTTTAAAGGCCACTGGGTAAAAATGAGTTATGGAAAATGTAGAGAAGGGTTAGAATCACATTTAAGGTTTACACTGTCTGTATTCCCTCATTTCCTGTGTCTGAGACCTCTTTGGCTTTACTATGAACTCTGGAGGTGCTGGGAACATGAGATAAGGAACACAATAAAACTTTGTTGTAGGTTATAATTTTTGTTGTTACTTATTTATGTTTCTTAATCCATAGAATGCAAAAAGTGAAAAATAAAATGTTCCCCCATAGGGATACAGACAGCATTAAAACACCCTGCATTTTCCCTGCAGTGCTTCCGCAGTGCGAAACGGCCGTTAGGCTGCCCGTTTTGTTGCCCTGCACCCACCACCTGCTGCCTCTGTGACTGTCCTGGTAGGATCTTACAATGCTTATTTAAATGTCACTGAAGCACAAGTTGTCCGACTGTGATTGACACACCTACCAGTAATGATGCACATCTGTTTTTACCTTTTTGCACCTATTTTTGATACAGAATACATTTTGAGCAACTGCAGTGCCTGATCGTCTGTCATCTCTTCTACATGATCTATGCTTAGCAATCTAAATTTCTTGCCATGAGCACACAGTTTTCAACTTTACGAGGCAGTGATTTATGACACAAGACTTTCTATCTCTCTGCCCTGCTACTGTTTTATTTTGAGACTGTGATCCTTGTAGTGCTGGTCCTTTGCACGTTCTTCCAAATTCATGCAATTTCTAAACACATGGAAAAACGTGAATGCAAAACGCAAAAAAAAAAATTTACAAGGTGTATTTACCCAGCGGGACTTTTGACTTCAATGGCTAGTGCAGCCAAGTGCATTTTTCAGTCCATGGCATAATGCGCATGATCCCAGCAAGTGTGCTCCCTGCCTGAAGCAATAATAATAATAAACAGATGAAACTGCTGCATACAGATATTTATAGTGTGCAGAAATGCATTGTAAACATAAGTCGCGTAATGTCATAAGACATAAACGTCCCAAAAGAGCACAGGCGGCTGCATAGAAGAGGAGACCTAGTGCTGGTTATACACCTCCTCTGCTACACATTACAGTACTGCATTTAGGAACAGGGGAGCATGGGGTGCATAAGATGAGATCCACAGTATTAGAAGGAAGGAAGGAAGGAAGGAAGGAAGGAAGGAAGGAAGGAAGGAAGGAAGGAAGGAAGGAAAGAAGGAAGGAAAGAAGGAAGGAAGGAAGAAGGAAAAAGTGGGTAACCCCATACCTTCCTGGATGTAGGTGTTGCTTTCCCAGCAGGTACCTCAATGATACAGTGCTCTTAATAAATGTTGCTCTGTGTCTGATGACAATTTAATCACACAGTGAAATGATCCTTTCAATCACTGACATGTTATTTACAGCAGCATTAAAACTCACTGGAAAGACACTTATCAAGGTTCTTTGCAACCTGCTTTCTGTTGGAGATAAGCAAATCAAACAAAGTCAATTACATTAAACTGTAAAATTAAACACATTAAGGCCTTGTCAGTGGCATAGCTGAGGAGCTTGGGGCTACAGTGCGAGGTTTACATTGGACTCCAAGCACTCTATTCATATGAAGTCCCAAACCTACCAAGGGCAGTTTCAGTGTCAGAGAGGTGTAACAAGATTAAGGTAACAGGTAGTTAAAGCAGGAGGATTAGCCATACTATGCCAGGGGAAAAAACACATATATAAGTAGATAAATACTTGATCTACTTACATAGCACATGTATTGTACTGTCCACGTTTTGATTTCAGTGAATTTTATATAGTAAATTAAGAAAATTCTGTTCCTGGTGGGAACCATGTCTTTTGTCCACAGTTTGGGGCTAAATACTGATGTAATTTCCTCCCTTAACTTTTTTTTTCTCCTCCAATCGCTGAGTCACCTCAGCCTTGCTTGTAAACACAAGTGAGCAGAAGATCATGTTTCAGCAGGCAGCTAGGCAGGGAACTAAAGAGAAGAGGAGGAATATATTATAGATAAAAAGAACTCCCAGCATCCAACTGAATGGCAATGGCTATGAAAGGGCTAGCGCTCCTAAGGTATGTGATAACTCCAAACCATAACAGCAGAAAAAGTTTTGAAAGTTTTGAATGCAGGATTAGCATTTTTATCACTTAATACAATCAGACCAGTTAATCAAAGTTGCAACATTTTTATGTACAATTGAGGAGGCGCATGCCCGGGGCCGCACAAGCACAGTAGCCTGTGACTGGCCCAGTGGGCAAGCTTTTGAAGGGACACAGAGGTTGAAGGGAGAAGAGTGGAATGACAGCAAGCAACCAGGAGGGACTACATGGGGGATCTGGAAGAATCCTAAGTTAACCCTTTAGCAGCCACATATAGAGGGTCGGTGCTACCACAGATGAAAAAAGGGGCAATTGCCTCGGGGCCCCAAGTGCTGCTGAGCCCTCTCCAGATCTCGCCTTGACTTGTGCTCACCCAGGGCCCCTGCAAAGTTTTGTTAGCATAGCAGCTCAACAGCCCAGGTGCGCTGTTGCATCCATTCTCCTCATCTTCATCCCAGCTCCCTGTCTTCTCCATGAGCTGTCTCATGTCAGTACGACATAACATGAGTCGGGTCACCGAGAAGTGATGGGTCACTGAGAAGATGAGAGTGCATGGACTGGAGCAGCATGCTGGGAAAGGTGAGTCACAATGCTGACAAATTGATGCAGGGGCCCCAGGGAATACAGAAACGTTGAAGGGGGAGATCTGGGAGGCGTGCAGCAGTCAAGTTCGGTGCCCAGAGGGGTAAATATGCTTTGGAACTGGATCCCCGGGTTAATTTTTTCCCAGGCCCCATTGTGGCTTGAACTGGCCATGCAAACATAGCAAAGCTATATGTGGGTCATTTTTTTCCTGGCACTGCAATGCCAACATCCTCTTCTGATCTTCTGAGTTCCAATCACATGATAAGACATGTGATCGTAACTGCTTTTGCAGTACAAAACTTGATTTAACTTTATTGGCATAAAATGCAAAAACAGTGCTTTTTATAAAAACTTGCATCCATATATTCAATCTTCATGAGTATTGCAATATTGCAATAAGACAGAACAACAGCCTTCAGGAGACTGACAAGATATGTAATCTGTCTTGACGTAATGAGCAGTTATAATTTCAGGCAACGACTCATGTTGGTTTTGGGCAATATGTACATATATCAGACCTCTTTGTGTATAACATTCTCATGGACCCAATAAGCAACGGAACCAGAAAATTAGCACAAATAATCTATAAACTGGAGCATTCGAGCCAACCAGATGAAATTACACCTTCCCACGGGCAGGTATCAGGAGCTGCCATGCAGCTAAATGGGGAGTTGGCTGTAACTTAATAGGTCAAGTTAAACAGCACATTTAACCTATAATTGCAAAGCACTTAGACTTGTAATACATTTGCTAACATATATTAAAAAGGAAGTGAAGTGTGTGTGCGTGGGTGGGGTGGAGGTAGTGGATTGTGAATCCAGCAAACATGCTGTCATTGCTAATCTTGTTACATATGTCAGTATCTCTAGTGGATCATGTAAAGAAAAAAAATATTTGAATAAGACCTGTCAGATTGCAAATAGTTTGGCTTAATGAGCTTCACCATGCTTCAAACTATGGGCTGGTTCACATGGACGGTTCTGCAGCGGTAAACAACGTGGCACATGTCATCTAAACCCTATACATTCAGATTAATGGACAGCCGTCGGTACGATTGTTTACCGCCGTTTTACTATTGTTTCGATCCCGATTTTCACTTTTGTCTGCCCAGCATTTTTTGACACACTTCCTTGTCCCCCCTACGGGGATGAAGTATGCTGCAGGCAAGGAAGCGCGGCTGAAGGCCAACAAATGATTATCTGCACGCTTGCAGAAAGCATTTGCATCGAGACGCCGGGCTGCTGTGGATGGCTGGTTCAGACGTCCATCCTGAACCAACCCTTTAAAAGATTTTTTTCCCCCAGTGAAATGTTGAAACTATTAAAACTTAAAGTGGCACTACACATTTATTTTAATAATGGGAAAAAAATGCAGGCTGGTATTTCTCAGGTAATTTAAAACGGTGATGAAGCCTAGCCATTCCTTTGCATTCCTATGCAGTTCACAGGAGGAGATGTGGGTAACTACCAATGCACATTTTTTGGTAGGAATTTGGAAATCTCCTTAACTACCTAACGACCGCGTCACACCAATGGGCATGACCATGGTGGCATCCCCAGGACCGCCTATAGCAGATTGCCGTCAAGTTCTGAGGCTGCAGTTTGGCAGGGAACGCGTGCACGCATGCGCGATCGTTCCCTGCCGGTTCACGGATCGGAGCAGGCCGCTTTCCACCGAAAGGGGAAGTAATTCCCCTTTGTTTACCTTTGTACAGTACAGTATGGCTGACAATCGGCTGTCCCCCGGATTGGCTGGTGAATGGAGAGGAGATGAGTGCCAATCGCCTCCCTATGGCGATTAGGATGGCACAGGGGAGAGGGAGCAAGGAGGGAGGGAAAAGCCTCCCCTTTTGTATTAAAAAAACAAAACAAAAGATTGCAGCAGCGATCAGATACCTCCGGCACAGTGTCCTATTAAGGCCAACAAAAGGAGGTAAAAACCATGTGTGTGCTAAGTTGCAGGGCTGTGCAGCAACCTGACCAAGCTGCACAGCCCTGTATTGTGAAAAATAGCCTGTTCCTTAGGGGGGTGTAAGCCTATGGTCGTGAAGTGGTTAATATTAAGGGGTCCCCCAGATGTTCGCCTCTCCTCCCAATTAAATGTGTATAGGGATACATAAGTACCTCTTACTCATTCCCACAAAAGGTTAAAAGGAATAAAAAACACACACACAGTAACAGTTTTAAAAATAGTTGTACTATTCTTAATTAACAATGCCTTTAATAAATGTTTCCATGCAATTCTCCACTAGATATTCCAGTGTTTGGTGCGTAAGTAGAGGAAAGCTGCACCTGGGATTGAAAGGGGGAGGGGGGGGCAACTAGTAACTTTCTCTACCTCTGATACAGGGGACTATACTTCAGATCAGGTGTTTTGGGGCTACACTTGTCATGGGTGTGAAGATCATAATGGCCACACTTGTTTTAGAGAGATGGGCCTTCAGGCTGTGAAGTACACCAAAGGGAGACATAGGAACATTGGGGGGGCCCCATGAATTGTAGTTATACCACTGGTTTGCACCCAATGCACACTAACTGCACTATTGCTGAACTCCCATGGAGCTTATCAACACTTGTAACAAATCCTGCTGCAATTGAAACTAAATAATGCTGGGCATACCCTTATTAGAGTGGGGCCGAACCTCCGATTTTAGGTTCGCGAACCGGGTTCGCGAACTTCCGCATAAGGTTCGGTTTGCGTAAAAGTTTGCGAACCGCAATAGACTTCAATGGGGATGCGAACTTTGAAAAAAAAAAATTATGCTGGCCACAAAAGTGATGGAAAAGATGTTTCAAGGGGTCTAACACCTGGACCCCCAGGTGGAGGAGTGGGATACATGCCAAAAGTCCCCGGGAAAAATCTGGATTTGACGCAAAGCAGCGTTTTAAGGGCAGAAATCACATTGAATGCTAAATGACAGGCCTAAAGTGCTTTAAAACATCTTGCATGTGTATACATCAATCAGGTAGTGTAATTAAGGGACTGCTTCACACTGACACACCAAACTCACCGTGTAACGCACCGCAAACAGCTGTTTGTGTAGTGACGGCCATGCTGGACTGGTGCGCACCATGGCAAGAGTGCAGTGGCGGGTTCACTGAACAGGAATACAGTGGCAGGTTCACTGAACAGAACAGGTATGCAGTGGCGGGTTCACTGAACAGTACAGGTATGCAGTGGCAGGTTCACTGAACAGGTATGCAGTGGTGGGTTCACTGAACAGAACAGGTATACAGTGGCAGGCTCACTGAACAGAACAGGTATGCAGTGGCGGGTTCACTGAACAGAACAGGTATGCAGTGGTGGGTTCACAGAACAGGTATGCAGTGGCAGGTTCACTGAACAGAACAGGTATACAGTGGCGGGTTCACTGAACAGAACAGGTATGCAGTGGCGGGTTCACTGAACAGAACAGGTATACAGTGGCGGGTTCACAGAACAGGTATGCAGTGGCAGGTTCACTGAACAGGTATACAGTGGCGGGTTCACTGAACACAACAGGTATGCAGTGGTGGGTTCACAGAACAGGTATGCAGTGGCAGGTTCACTGAACAGGTATGCAGTGGTGGGTTCACTGAACAGGTATGCAGTGGTGGGTTCACAGTACAGGTATGCAGTGGTGGGTTCACAGAACAGGTATGCAGTGGCAGGTTCACTGAACAGGTATGCAGTGGTGGGTTCACTGAACAGGTATGCAGTGGTGGGTTCACAGTACAGGTATGCAGTGGTGGGTTCACAGAACAGGTATGCAGTGGCAGGTTCACTGAACAGGTATGCAGTGGTGGGTTCACTGAACAGGTATGCAGTGGTGGGTTCACAGTACAGGTATGCAGTGGTGGGTTCACAGAACAGATATGCAGTGGCAGGTTCACTGAACAGGTATGCAGGTATCCAGTGGGCTCACTGAACAGAACAGGTGTGGTGGGCTCGCTGAACAGAACAGGTATGCAGCCAGGAACAAGCTAAGCCTAACTAATCTTTCCCTATGAGAGACAGTCTGCAGCAGCTCGCCCTACTCTCACTAACGCAGGCACACGAGTGAGCTTAATGGCCGCCGCTGCCTGCCTTTTATTAGGGGGGGAGTGGCTCCAGGGGCTAGTGTAGCCTGATTGGCTACACTGGGCCTGCTGACTGTGATGTAGAGGGTCAAAGTTGACCCTCATGGTGCATTATGGGGCGAACCGAACTTCCGCAAAACTTCGCCTGCGGGACGCGAACGTGAACCACTGAAGTTCGCATGGAACCATTCGCAGGCGAACCGTTCGGCCCAACTCTAACCCTCATCCAATTATGCATCCCTGCTAGTCCGCGAGTGTGTGCGGATCGATTGCCGCTCATCCCCGCCGGTGCTCCTTATCAGCCGCTTGATTCCCCGCTATTGTCCACCGGCGGGGATCAAGCGGGGAATCTATCCGGCAGGTCATCGGACCTGTCGGATATTATCAATCGAGCCATCAGCGGCTCGATTGATAAGGACTAGAAACGCTGTGTATGCCCAGCATAATAAACTCCCACTTAGGGCCTGTACACACTGCTGCGCTTTTAAAATCGCATGTGATTTTTAAACACAGAGGTTGAAGGGAGAAGAGTGGAATGACAGCAAGCAACCAGGAGGGACTACATGGGGGATCTGGAAGAATCCTAAGTTAACCCTTTAGCAGCCACATATAGAGGGTCGGGGCTACCACAGATGAAAAAAGGGGCAATTGCCTCGGGGCCCCAAGTGCTGCTGAGCCCCCTCCAGATCTCGCCTTGACTTGTGCTCACCTAGGGCCCTTGCAAAGTTTTGTTAGCATAGCAGCTCAACAGCCCAGGTGCGCTGTTGCATCCATTCTCCTCATCTTCATCCCAGCTCCCTGTCTCTTCTCCATGAGCTGTTTAATGTCAGTACGACATAACATGAGTCGGGTCACTGAGAAGTGATGGGTCACTGAGAAGATGAGAGTGCATGGACTGGAGCAGCATGCTGGGAAAGGTGAGTCACAATGCTGACAAATTGATGCAGGGGCCCCAGGGAATACAGAAACGTTGAGGGGGGAGATCTGGGAGGCGTGCAGCAGTCAAGTTCGGTTCCCAGAGGGGTAAATATGCTTTGGAATTGGATCCCCGGGTTAATTTTTTCCCAGGCCCCATTGTGGCTTGAACTGGCCATGCAAACATAGCAAAGCTATATGTGGGTCATTTTTTTCCTGGCACTGCAATGCCAACATCCTCTTCTGATCTTCTGAGTTTCAATCACATGATAAGACATGTGATCGTAACTGCTTTTGCAGTACAAAACTTGATTTAACTTTATTGGCATAAAATGCAAAAACAGTGCTTTTTATAAAAACTTGCATCCATATATTCAATCTTCATGAGTATTGCAATATTGCAATAAGACAGAACAACAGCCTTCAGGAGACTGACAAGATATGTAATCTGTCTTGACGTAATGAGCAGTTATAATTTCAGGCAACGACTCATGTTGGTTTTGGGCAATATGTACATATATCAGACCTCTTTGTGTATAACATTCTCATGGACCCAATAAGCAACGGAACCAGAAAATTAGCACAAATAATCTATAAACTGGAGCATTCGAGCCAACCAGATGAAATTACACCTTCCCACGGGCAGGTATCAGGAGCTGCCATGCAGCTAAATGGGGAGTTGGCTGTAACTTAATAGGTCAAGTTAAACAGCACATTTAACCTATAATTGCAAAGCACTTAGACTTGTAATACATTTGCTAACATATATTAAAAAGGAAGTGAAGTGTGTGTGCGTGGGTGGGGTGGAGGTAGTGGATTGTGAATCCAGCAAACATGCTGTCATTGCTAATCTTGTTACATATGTCAGTATCTCTAGTGGATGTAAAGAAAAAAAATATTTGAATAAGACCTTCTGTCAGATTGCAAATAGTTTGGCTTAATGAGCTTCACCATGCTTCAAACTATGGGCTGGTTCACATGGACGGTTCTGCAGCGGTAAACAACGTGGCACATGTCATCTAAACCCTATACATTCAGATTAATGGACAGCCGTCGGTACGATTGTTTACCGCCGTTTTACTATTGTTTCGATCCCGATTTTCACTTTTGTCTGCCCAGCATTTTTTGACACGCTTCCTTGTCCCCCCTACGGGGATGAAGAATGCTGCAGGCAAGGAAGCGCGGCTGAAGGCCAACAAATGATTATCTGCACGCTTGCAGAAAGCATTTGCATCGAGACGCCGGGCTGCTGTGGATGGCTGGTTCAGACGTCCATCCTGAACCAACCCTTTAAAAGATTTTTTTCCCCCAGTGAAATGTTGAAACTATTAAAACTTAAAGTGGCACTACACATTTATTTTAATAATGGGAAAAAAATGCAGGCTGGTATTTCTCAGGTAATTTAAAACGGTGATGAAGCCTAGCCATTCCTTTGCATTCCTATGCAGTTCACAGAAGGAGATGTGGGTAACTACCAATGCACATTTTTTGGTAGGAATTTGGAAATCTCCTTTAACTACCTAACGACCGCGTCACGCCAATGGGCATGACCATGGTGGCATCCCCAGGACCGCCTATAGCAGATTGCCGTCAAGTTCTGAGGCTGCAGTTTGGCAGGGAACGCGTGCACGCATGCGCGATCGTTCCCTGCCGGTTCACGGATCGGAGCAGGCCGCTTTCCACCGAAAGGGAAAGTAATTCCCCTTTGTTTACCTTTGTACAGTACAGTATGGCTGACAATCGGCTGTCCTCCGGATTGGCTGGTGAATGGAGCGGAGATGAGTGCCAATCGCCTCCCTATGGCGATTAGGATGGCACAGGGGAGAGGGAGCAAGGAATGAGGGAAAAGCCTCCCCTTTTGTATTAAAAAAAACAAAACAAAAGATTGCAGCAGCGATCAGATACCTCCGGCAGAGTGTCCTATTAAGGCCAACAAAAGGAGGTAAAAACCATGTGTGTGCTAAGTTGCAGGGCTGTGCAGCAACCTGACCAAGCTGCACAGCCCTGTATTGTGAAAAATAGCCTGTTCCTTAGGGGGGTGTAAGCCTATGGTCGTGAAGTGGTTAATATTAAGGGGTCCCCCAGATGTTCGCCTCTCCTCCCAATTAAATGTGTATAGGGATACCTAAGTACCCCTTACTCATTCCCACAAAAGGTTAAAAGGAAAAAAACACACACACAGTAACAGTTTTAAAAATAGTTGTACTATTCTTAATTAACAATGCCTTTAATAAATGTTTCCATGCAATTCTCTACTAGATATTCCAGTGTTTGGTGCGTAAGTAGAGGGAAGCTGCACCTGGGATTGGAGAGGGGAGGGGGGGGGGGGCAACTAGTAACTTTCTCTACCTCTGATACAGGGGACTATACTTCAGATCAGGTGTTTTGGGGGCTACACTTGTCATGGGTGTGAAGATCATAATGGCCACACTTGTTTTAGAGAGATGGGCCTTCAGGCTGTGAAGTACACCAAAGGGAGACATGGGAACATTGGGGGGGGCCCCATGAATTGTAGTTATACCACTGGTTTGCACCCAATGCACACTAACTGCACTATTGCTGAACTCCCATGGAGCTTATCAACACTTGTAACAAACCTGCTGCAATTGAAACTAAATAATGCTGGGCATACCCTTATCCAATTATGCATCCCCGCTAGTCCGCGAGTGTGTGCGGATCGATTGCCGCTCATCCCCGCCGGTGCTCCTTATCAGCCGCTTGATTCCCCGCTATTGCCGGCCGGCGGGGATCAAGCGGGGAATCTATCCGGCAGGTCATCGGACCTGTCGGATATTATCAATCGAGCCATCAGCGGCTCGATTGATAAGGACTAGAAACGCTGTGTATGCCCAGCATAATAAACTCCCACTTAGGGCCTGTACACACTGCTGCGCTTTTAAAATCGCATGCGATTTTTAAATCGCAAGCCTTCATGAGAATAGAAAAAGCGCATCGCAGCAGTGTGTACAGGTCTTCACAATTTTCATTATTTTTCAAAAGACCTTGCGATTAAAAAGCGCATGCGATTTGAAAAGCGCAGCGCAAGCACAGCAGTGTGTACAGGCTCTTGGTGTAGCTAATAGATTTCCTGGCATGGAGGTTAATTCTATAGGGCTACTCCTTCAGGAGTAAGATTCCGGTCAATCGCTACCAAAACCTCCAGACACAGGAACAGCTTTTTTCCACAAGCGGTAGCCATACTTAATGCTGAACCACGTTAGAGCTGCTAGGACTGAAAGTAATCAGCACAGAACTAAACATGAACAATTCTCACATTGCTTACTGCCACTATACTTATAATGTCCTTAACTTGTAATATTCACACTGTCTGTCCTTGTATTGTTTTTGTTTGTGTTTGTTAAGCAACTGCCAAGACAAATTCCTTGTAGGTGCAAACTTACTCGGCGAAAATAAATTGATTCTGATTCTGAATAAATTGATTCTGATTCTACGTTTCTGTGAAAGCTGATAAACTGCCAGCATAGAGCTTAGTAAGCAGTGTCTGCTCTGTGGATATATGTTGGGGGTTCTTCAGTCAAGATCAAGAGGATATCTGCATGGGATCATTATTAAAAGTAAGATATTATGGAAGCAGGAAAAAAGGGGCGCATATGGCTAATGGACTAAAAGGGCGCCACCATAGACTGCAATGCAAAATATCAGCTATTGGGCACCCGACAGGAAATTAGAGCGCCCGAAAAATAGCGGTAGCAGGGATCGTGTTAACAAACATTTTCGTTTACAGAATAAGGTTTATTACAAATATCATTTACAATTTCATTTTAACTTTTGGTTTTAATTATTTTTTCGTTTTTAAGTTTCGCTTTCAGGAGGTTTTACTTATTTTTTTCATTTTTAAATTTCGCTTTCAGGAGTGTAACAAGTAAATTTTCGTTTACACTTATTTTATGGTTTTCAAATTCATTTTTATCCGTATAATGCTTAAATATTGTTTTCAACCTTATTGTATTAGAAATACATCACTTTTGGTATTAACTTTGTTTTCAGAATTATAATGCGTTGATTATAGTTTTCAGATTTATAATCTTACTATTATATCGCTTTTAACCACTTTACCTCCGCCCGTATGGATTTCTCCGTCCCTTTTTCCATCCTTTAACCCCCAGGGCCGCTCGTAAACACGCCGCCCGCCGCTAGTAATCACGCCGCCGCCCGCTCGCCCGGAGATCAATGAACGGGAAAATCCATTCCCGTTCGTTGATTTTAGCCCCGCAATGATCCGCTGCTCTCCGATGGGTAGCGCGATCATTGTGAAACGATACAAACTTACCCAGCCTCCAAGTACTTCCTCCAAGCTTCCGGAAGGACGCTTGGAGGTTGCATTAAAGCAAAAAGTTACTGTGGCCATCTTGTGGCCAAATAGTAAAACTACACCCTACACATTTTTCACATACAAATAAATTACTTTTACACAAAAAATTAACTCATTACCTCCCACACTCCCTTATTTTTTTTTTTTTTTGTAATAAAAAATAAATTAAAAAATGTACAATAAAAAAATACATAAATAGTTACCTTAGGGACTGAACTTTTTAGAAATTTATGTCAGGAGGGTACAACACTGTTACTTTATAAACTATGGGCTTGTAATTAGGGATGGACGCAAAACTGAAAAAAATGCACCTTTATTTCCAAATAAAATATTGGCGCCAAACATTGTGATAGGGACAAAATTTAAATGGTTTTATAACCGGGACAAAAGGGCAAATACATTTCATGGGTTTTAATTACAGTAGCATGCATTATTTAAAAACTATAATGGCCGAAAACTGAAAAATAATTAATTTTTTTCCCACATTTTCCCTATTTTCCCATTAAAACACATTTAGAATAAAATAATTCTTGGCATAATGTCCCACCTAAAGAAAGCTTAATTGGTGGTGGAAAAAACAAGATATAGATCGTTTAATTGTGATAAGTAATGATAAAGTTATAGAGGAATTAATGGAAGGAGCGCTGAAAGGTGAAAATTGCTCTGGTGGTCAGGGGGTAAACCCCCTCAGTGGTGAAGTGGTTAATATTACCGTTATTTTATGATTATTAATGCGTACATGATTGTAAGGCTATTTATTATATTATACATATTATAACTTTTTCTATTTATAATATTTTTATTGTGTATGTGATTTTAAGGCTATTTATTCTATTAAAATATATATACATTATTCTATTCATGTTATTTGTAGTGAAGTATTTAAAGGATTAAATATATTATTGTTTATATGTGTGTAAGGGTGTTTGTGCAGTGGGGACGGTTAGGATTCGGCACCACCAGGGGGATGGTTAGGTTTAGGCACCACCGGGGTGGTGATTAGAGTTAGGCATCACCAGGGGGTGGTTAGGGTTAGGCACCACTAGGGGGGTGGTTAGGGTTAGGCACCACCAGGAGGGTGGTTAGGGTTAGGCACCACCAGGAGGGTCTAGGGCTAGCCCGAATGGTTCCAGGCGAACTTTAGGTGGTTCGCGTTCACCGCCGAACTTTTGCTCCATTGAGCACAACTTTGACCCTCTACATCACAGTCAGCAGACACATTGGGCTTGATTCACAAAGCGGTGCAAAGTGTTTGCACGCCTGTGAAAAGCCCTTTATCACGCCTAAACTCAGTTTAGGCGTGATAAGAAGAAACTCGCGCGATCTCCCGCGCGCAAAGTTTTGCACGCGTAGCGCACCGCGCTGCGCGCGCAGTGTACCATGCTTCGCGCGCAGCGTCCATTGAGCCCTATGGGACTTTGCCTGCGCGCGCAAAACTTTGCGCGCGGGAGCTTCGCGCGAAGAGCAGCACAAATCGGTGATAACTCAGCTTTGCACGGCTTATCACGCCTAAAGTCTTTTAGGCGTGATAACTGAGTTATCACCGCTTTGTGAATCAGGGCCATTGTCACCAATCAGACTGCACTCACTCCTGGAGCCCCAACCCCCCCTTATAAAAGGCAAGGTTCTCCTGTCGTTTTACTCACTCGTCTGCCTACAGTAATTAGTTAAGGGACAGCTGCTGACAGACTCTGCTAGGGAGAGTTTAGTTAGGCTCTTGTAAGCTTGTTCCTAGCTGATTTTTATTCCTTATATTACTCCCTCCTTCCTCCCGGAGGGAGGAGGGTCTTGTCTTCCAGGGAATTGTAGTATCTCAAAAGCCAGCTTACATACCTTGGCTGGGAATTGAACCCAGGTCTGAGTGCGTGGTAGGTAGCTCACTTCACCACTATACCACCACCAACACAACATGCTGAAGCCAGCCTAGCATGTACCATTGTGATATATCCAAGAGAAAAATGAGCTTGCTTAAGGATTTGTAATATGTCAAAAGCTAACTCACATTGGCCAAGAATAGAACCCAGGCCTACCGCTCTGTAGGCTGCTAGCCTAACCGTTATACTACCAACAAACACACTACAATGCTATATGCTGAAACCAGCCTAGCATGTACCATTATGATATATCCAAGAGAAAAATGAGCTTGCTTAAGGATTTGTAGTATGTCAAAAACTAACTCACATTGGCCAAGAATAGAACCCAGGCCTACCGCTCTGTAGGCTGCTAGCCTAACCGTTATACTACCAACAAACACACTACAATGCTATATGCTGAAACCAGCCTAGCATGTACCATTATGATATATCCAAGAGAAAAATGAGCTTGCTTAAGGATTTGTAGTATGTCAAAAGCCAACTCACATTGGCCAGGAATAGAACCCAGGCCTACCGCTCTGTAGGCTGCTATCCTAACCATTATACCACCAACACTACATGCTAAAAATTTTGGAGCAGACAGGTGAACGCTTCCTATCAACCTGTTTCTTTTGAACTTTAAATGCTTTCTCCAGATTGGCTTTTACCAATGCCCAAATTCTCTTACACCAGTTCTGCCACCCCTCTAATGTGGTAAAGAGAGAATTGGTCACGGGCAATGGACAAAACTTTGGTGACTACCCTGTGACCACCTGAAATGGAGAAAAGCCTGAGGAAGCGTTCCTGAGATTGTTGTGGGCAAACTCAGCAAAAGAAAGAAACTTTACCCACTCATGTTGAGCATCAGCCACATAGCAACGAAGAAATTGCTCTAGTGATTGGTTCATTTTTCAGTTTGGCCATTAGTTTGGGGGTGGTAACCCGAGGAAAAGGACAAGGTCAGGCCCTAATATTGACAGAATGTTCGCAAAAATTTAAATATGAACTGTACTCCCCTGTTGAGGCTGTCCGCACCTGCCGGCTCGTGCCACTGTGTACTACCTGACTGCCATCAATCCTGGTTGGATCTTGCCTTCATCCATCATGCTCCTTCAGCCTGGAAACGGGACTTCTGTCTATGCACTTTGTACAAGCACCCCTTGGTAGGGTGCAGGGAGTCTGCTTATGTCCACAGAGTTGAGCTGCATCTTACACTGGATTTATTCATCACACACATCGATTGGAGCTGACGTGATACCCTGTATATGGTACTGTATGCAATATTCTTGACAGCTTGGAATATGCTCCATATTCATCCATAATTCCATATGTTGGCTGCATGCAGTGTCTGTTGCTCCTGTTTGTCCTCTGATGGACTTTGCTGTGCTGTGCTTTTGCTCTTGCTCTCAGCTTGCTGCTGATATCTGCTCTGAACTCTGTGCTGGATCGTAAGGACAAATAGAGAGATTTGCCCTATATATATTTTTTTTTTCCTCCCTGCCTATATGGCTGCTGTGCTCTGCTGGACTTTGCCCTGTTTTCATTGACTGTTCATCTCATAATCCATCATATTAGATTTTTCTATCTGAGGAATTTTGAAAATATACCTAATTGAGCAATTGCTATCATCAGAACCAGGTGGCCAGGTGTGAATGTTTTAGTGCATATGTGGTATGAATGGTGGTGTGTTGACAGCCATCGGGCTGTTTCTTTTGAATTTTAATGTTATTTTTATATATGTATGTATTTCACTGATATTTTGATAATAAATAAAAGTTTTTGATATTTTTCTAAGAGGTTTGTTGTTGCTTGGAGTATATGCCCTGCGTTAGCACCTCCTAAATTGCTTTGCTTATCTGTCAGAAACTATATTTACTGGTATCCCATGCAAGCGAAAGATGTGAGTAACAAAAAGGTCCGCTAGCTCCTGGGCCGAGGGGAGTTTTTTCAAAGGCATGAAATGGACCATTTTACTAAAGCGGTCTACCACCACCAAGATCACAGTTTTCCCCTCTGAAGCAGGGAGTTCCCCCACAAAATCCATGGAGATGTGGGTCCATGGTTCTGTGGATACTGGTAAAGACTGTAGTGTCCCCGCAGGAGCCTGTCTGGACGGCATGCTGCGAGCACAGACTATACAGGAGATCACAAACTCCCTGCAATCGCGTTTCAGTGATGGCCACCACACACTACGGGACAGTAGTTCTTCCGT
Source organism: Hyperolius riggenbachi (assembly GCF_040937935.1). NCBI lineage: Eukaryota > Metazoa > Chordata > Amphibia > Anura > Hyperoliidae > Hyperolius > Hyperolius riggenbachi. Next base: position 204,706,333 of record NC_090648.1, read on the forward strand.
TCTGTTTATACCAGGATGTCCTGCATTCTTATGACTATGAAATATCTGTAGGACTTGAAGGCGCAAGTGTAATGGGACAAACAGGACACCATCTGGATTTCCCTCTGGAGCATCAATCTGAAAAGGCTGCAGAGTGATTGTCAGATCCTCCATGGGTTCCGTAGCGGCCACCACTATGTGCTCTGGCAAGATATTAACAGGGAGTGAAGGCTGGACTGTCTCAGGTTCAAAGCAACGGGACAGTGCATCAGCCTTGATGTTCTTATTACCGGGTTTGTACGTGATTATGAACCTGAATCGGGAGAAAAAGAGTGCCCAACGAGCTTGTCTCGGGTTGAACCTCTTCGCCCCTTCGATATATTCCAGATTCTTATAGTCTGTATATACCGTAATCACATGATCTGCCCCCTCCAACCAGTGTCGCCACTCCTCAAACACCATTTTTATGGCTAACAGTTCCCATTTGCCGATGTCATAATTCTTTTCCGCTGGTGAAAACTTGCGGGAAAAGAATGCGCATGGATGCAACCGTCCCTGAGTTACAGAATATTGAGACAGTACAGCCCCCACTCCTACCTCGGAGGCATCTACTTCCACAATAAATGGACGTGTAACATCCACATGATGCAAAATGGGAGCAGCGCAAAAGAGTGTCTTAAGCTGTGAAAATGCCTCCAGGCTTCCTCAGACCAATTATAGGTATCAGCCCCTTTTTTGGTCAGATTGGTAAGGGGAGAAATCACCGAGGAGAACCCCTTAGTAAATTTTCTGTAGTAGTTTGCAAATCCTAAAAATTGTTGGAGTGACTTCAAACCAGCGGGTTGTGGCCACTCCAACACCGCGGAAACTTTCTTGGGGTCCATTGACAGACCATTGGTGGAGATGATGTAGCCCAAGAATGCAACTTCTGACACATCAAACAAACCTTTTTCAAGTTTTGCATACAAGCAATTCTGTCTGAGTTTCTCTAATACAAATTTAACGTGCTCCCTGTGTTCCTTGAGACTTTTGGAGAAGATCAGAATGTCATCTAAGTAAACGACAACAAAATGTCCCAAAACGTCTCTAAAAATTTCATTCACGAACTCCTGAAACACCGCAGGGGCATTACGCAACCCGAAGGGCATCACCAAGTATTCGTTATGCCCATCGGGTGTGTTGAAGGCTGTCTTCCACTCATCCCCTGGGAGCCCCAGGACAATCATAGAAGATGACATTTTTAATACATAAAATTGTAATTCCTCTCTATGCAGAACTCCAATGCGACAGGTGAGGAGAGGAGTTTGTGAGAGAGGTTGCTTGTTCTGTAGTGGGGAATTATCAATAGCGGTGACATAGATCTGCCTCTCCATGGGAAGAATGGGAATTTTCGACTTAGAGGCTAGATCTGAATCGATAAAGTTTACTGCGGAGCCTGAATCAATGAAGGCCTGAGTGCAGAAAACTTGATTTTCCCATGTAATAGAACACGGTAACAGCATTTTAGAGATCTTTGGAGGTAAAACAGGTTCGCCTAGGGTAGTACCTCCTACTACACCTAGGCGGAGAAGTTTTCCGCCTTCTTACTGCAACTTTGAATGAGGTGACCTTTTTCCCCACAATACAAACAGAGGCCCTTTTTCCTTCTCCTGGTCTTTTCAGACTCTGACAGTTTCGATGGCCTATCTGCATTGGCTCATCTGAAATAGTCGTGACCGAGGAAGTGGAAAAACTTGTTCCGTGGGAAGCACGTAACCTGCCCTGTTTATGATACCGTACCCTGCGATCTAGCTTAACAGCCAATGCAATAGCTTCATCTAGGGTCTTAGGTTCAGGAGGACTGATCATGATGTCTGAAACTGACTCCGATAACTCTGAGAGAAAACAATCTAGTAAGGCGTAATGTTCCCATTGGGAGGAGACTGCCCACTTTCTAAACTCTGAGGCATAATCCTCCACAGTGCCATGCCCCTGGTGTAATCTTTTTAAATTTCTCTCGACCGTGGCGGCAATATCAGGGTCAGCTTATATGACTGCCATGGCCTTAAAGAAAGCCTGAACAGACCCTAAGACTTCGTGACCATCAGGCAAATTATAGGCCCAGATTTGCAAATCCCTGTGTAAGAGGGTTTTAATCAAGATTACCTGCTGCAATTCAGTGCCTGACGAAATGGGCCTCATTTCAAAATAAGACATACACCTGTTTCTGAAATTTCTAAAATCTGACTTATGACCTGAAAACTTCTCAGGAAGTGCCATCTTAGGTTCACGGACATGTGAGGGAGGCGATGATGATGCATATCTCTGTGGGCTGCTTACAGCCTCAGACAGTAGATTCAACTGAGCCTGCTGAGATGCAACAGTAGCAGTTAACTGCTCGACAGCTACAGTTAACGCCTGAACCTGCGCATTTAAAGCCTCCATAGTACTTTTTGGTCTGCTGTTATGTAATGATCAGTGGTGTATCTGATGATCAGAACAAGCTCTAACAGCACAGTAGTCAGTATTTTATTCAGAGTGTGATCACACGTGTTAGATGCACAGTAAAACACAGGAGTACTCATATGTGATAGCCCTTGGTGGTAGGGATTATCACTAGATATAGAATGGTCATACAGGCAATGTCAGTAACGGGTCAGTCAGGCAGCGGTACTGAAACGTCAGGCAACATCGTAGTGAGTATACAGGCCAAGGTCGGCAACAGATCAGATGGGCGAAGGTACAGGATCAGAAGGCTAAATCAGAGTAGAGGTCGGGCCGAGGTCGGCAACAGATCAGACTGGCAAAGGTACAGAATCGAGAGGCAGAGAGTAATCAGAGGTTCAGGCAAAAGGTCATACACAGTAAATCAATATACAATAATATGTTTTTTCCTAAGCTAAGTGTGAATCCCCGGGGTCCTGCCGGATCAAGCACACATGGATCTGACTAAGGTCTGAGAGCTTTCACTGCAAAGTTTCAGCAACAGCAGACAACGAACCACTGACAAACCAGGGCTTAAAGCGGAATATAACCCTGCATTTTAACTTTGCTCTAAAACATTATTTACAGTATATTATATGCAACCAGCATTTTTTTTTTTACTAGACCAGCATTGGAAGGGTTACACAGGGCTTTAAAGTTCCTGGAGATTTCTGCAGACGCATCCGAAGCTGACATAGATACATTTTGTTTACATAAATGTATCTAAGTGTTGAATGTGACTCACTCTCTCTGAGCTGGAGGACAGCCAAAGAGTGTGTAACATTTATCAATAGATACATTTAACTAAATAGAATGTATCTATCTGAACTTCTGCATATCTCTCCACGGAACTTTAAACCTCTGTGTTTAACCCTTCCAATGCTGGTCTAGTAAAAAAAATGCTTTTTGCATATAATATGCTGTAAATAATGTTTTAGAGCAAAGTTGAAATGCAGGGTTATATTCCGCTTTAAATACAGACAGGCAATTCCAAACTACCCGCCCAGCGAAACCCAGCCAATCAGTAGCAAGAGTCAGAACACTGCTGTCAGCTGACCGGCAGATCAGCTGACTTGCCTCCTCAGGGCATAAAGGTCCTGTCTCCTGGTGCGCGCATGCGCTACTCTGCTCTGATGCAACCTGGAGAGACCTCTTCTGCCGGAAAGAGATGTCTGTGAGGACGCGGCGAGATCCGCGATGACATCAGGTGCGGAAGCGGTAGCCGCACCGCTCCCCGCTGCAGAGGTAACTAAATCACTCCTAACAGTAACTATTTATGTTGTTTTTTTATTGTAATTTTTTTTTTATTTATTAAAAATTGTATTTGGGTACATTTTGGTGTGGGAGGTAAACAGTTAAATTTAAATTTAATATTATGCGTTTATTTTCAAAAATGTATGTGGGTGTAGTTTTAATATTTGGCCACAAGTTGGCCACAGTCAAAAAGTCCTGGAAGCAAACGCTCTTGCTTCCGGGAAGCATTAAGAGGACGGGAAACTTTTTTTTCCACAGGAAGACCGTAGCCTCAGCCGGGGACTTAGATCAATGAAAATATCGGTACTTCGGTGGCCCAGTACGAGCCTGCTGGAGGGAAAACTCCAGTATGGATATGGGGCATGATTGGATATGGGGATCAAATAGATATGGCATTGGGGTGCAATTTCAGTGTTTTGCCAAAAAATAGAAAGCTTTTTTCGTTTTCGATCAAGATTGGACATGTTGGAAAATTCAGACTAATTTTATCAAGAATTGTATGGTGTGTGATGGATTGTGAAATTGTATTGAACCAGAAAAAAATGTTAGGCAACTATTCAGTACATTTTCTCTTGATTTTTCTAACCAACCAAATTTTTCAGAACTTTTGATCTTTTATCCTGAAATTGCGGCAATCAAAATAAAAAAAATTGAATGGTGTGTGTCCACCTTAATGTAACTGTTAGGCATAAAATCCAAAATCAATTCTCTATTTCTATGGGTTAAATAAGTAAAAATGATGCTACACAGGCAATCCAAAATTTCATAACCAATCTTACTTTTCTTTTCCAGAAGAATAATCAGTCCCCATGTCCCCTGTTCTTATTTTGTACATCTGCTGCAAAAGAGAAGTTGCAGAGCATGCTGGTTTTTTTCCTCTCCTTTACTTTCCTCCCATTCTCCTCAGACGCAGCTAGTTCAGCCTGATTGGCTGAAGCCTCTATCCCTCCCACACCTGTTCCGCTCTGCGAATCAGTCAAAAACAGACTTATCAGCCTGCCGACAGACTGGATACATGGGCAAACTGTCGTCAGAACGGACCCGTAGTTTGAAGAAATCAAACTTTTACTGTCACATTTCACCATCCTCTGTGTCACTACTCATCACCTGATAGCTGTCACTTCTTACTGTTCTTTATCTGTCACTACTTATCATCTGCTCTCTGTCATTATTTATTAACCTCTATCTACTTATCACCAATCCACTACCTGACACTTGTAAAGCGCTATTTAAGAGACCCATACACTGGTCAATTCTATAGAATCGATCAATCAATCAGTAATAGATTCTATCAAAGCTATCAATCAATCGATTTGCGGGCGATTTTGATCGATTTGATCTATCTGACAGGATGGAAAATCTAGGTCAATCTGCTGCTGGCAGCAGATCTATCGCCCATAGAGTTGCATGGGATCTAATGGTCAAATAATGTATTTAGATCAATTTCCAGTAGATTTTATTCTGAAATACATTGGAAATATGTTTCTAGTGTGTGGCACACATCACATAGATTCTTGTCAGATTCAACTTGACAGGCATCTGACAAAAATCTATCTGATGGTCGAATCTGCTGCAAACATATAAGTGTATGGCCACCTTTACCATCACATGCTACGTGCTACATCTGCCACAAGTCATCTCCTGTTATCTGTCACTATCAGGGCCGGTTCAAGTAACAATTGGGCTTTAGGGCAAAATTAGTCTGGGGGCCCCCCAACAGATACCCGCGACCAAAAAGCGTTATTAGAGGCCCTTTGTTGCAGCCAAATTTCCCTCCTGGGCCCCTGAGCTGGCTGCTGACCCTCCCCCCATCACCTCCCAACTTAACAGACTCTGCAGAGTCCCTGGGGAGCAACAGTTAAGATGGGGAGGGACACCTTGGGGGCCCCTACAGGCTCTGGGGCCCTGGGGCAATTGCCAATTTTTTCCTATGGTAGCTCCGGCCCTGGTCACTATTCATCATCTGCTATCATTTGCTATTTCCACATGTCATCACCCACTACCTGTAAGAGTGGGTTCACATTAGGGCGCATCCGCCCAAACGCTTGCGTTCCGCTCCATTAGCGGAGTGGGAACGCAAGGTCCCGACATGTCGGGAACGTCCGCTCCGATGAGCGGAATGCAGGGAACGGAGCAGAACGTAGCAATGTGAACTTTCCCATCAGGAAAGCATTGCTGCGGCTGAAAACAGCCTAATGTGAACCGAGCCTTACAGTTTGTCATCCACTACCTGGCACTGCTCTGCTCATCACTCAAGTATCTTTTGTCAATTGTCTATGTATACAGTATACTGGGAAAACATTGGGAGACAGACCCTGCTTCAAATTCAAAAATGGACTTTATTCAAAAATGTAGACAACACTGTATAGACACTGAGTGCCACTTTAAAACCATAAAATCACTCACTGCAGATGTTAATAGCGCAGCCGGCTGGCCTCACACTTACAGCAGACTTCTCTCACCAAGCACACCCGGGATCCCACCACACATCTGCTTAGCAATAGGTACTGGTTGCTAGAGAAAATAGTATAAGCACAAATAAAGTCCCAATGCTAGCTCTCCGCAACAGCACATAAAAAATCACAGCAGAACAGAAGCTTCAACAGAGGTCCGCAGTGTTTAATGCATAGGCAAATGCAGTTAGTATAAACAAGCTTCCTCACTAAGGCTCTCACTAGTGTTGGGCGAACAGTGTTCGCCACTGTTCGGGTTCTGCAGAACATCACCCTGTTCGGGTGATGTTCGAGTTCGGCCGAACACCTGATGGTGTTCGGCCACATGGCCAAACTAAGAGCGCATGGCCGAACGTTCCCCGAACGTTCGGCTAGCGCTGTGATTGGCCGAACGGGTCACGTGGTTCGGACCCGAACGCGCTCTGATTGGCCGAACTGTCACGTGGTTCGGGTAAATAAATACCCGAACCACGTCATATCTCCGCCATTTGTCTGTGGGTTTAGCTTTGGGTAGGCAGGCAGGGTAGTTCTCTCTCCAGCCAGGCTAGCCAGGGTCCCCCCCAGTCATTGTGTGTCGCTGCTGGGAACAGTAGTACACCGCTCGCTCAGCCACAGTATATAGCATTATGTTTACTGCCACTCTGTGTACCTCGCTCAGCCACACTATATAGCATTGTGTTTACTGCCACTCTGTGTCTGCTGGGAACAGTAGTACACTGCTCGCTCAGCCACACTATATAGCATTGTGTTTACTGCCACTCTGTGTACCTCGCTCAGCCACACTATATAGCATTGTGTTTACTGCCACTCTGTGTCTGCTGGGAACAGTAGTACACTGCTCGCTCAGCCACACTATATAGCATAGTGTTTACTGCCACTCTGTGTACCTCGCTCAGCCACACTATATAGCATTGTGTTTACTGCCACTCTGTGTCTCAAAAAGCGTGGCCTTCTCCTCCTGCGCCTCCTCCTGTTCCATCATGTGTGCTGCTGCTGCTGCTGGCCTGGGTTAGCGTTTCCGGTCCCTGTTTATTGAACCTCTCATTTTTATTACATTTATGACTGCATGGCGGCAAAAAGCATTGCTATATCCGCACGCTTTTTGTCCTCATGCAAGGCCTGGGTTGCGTCTCAAAAAGCGTGGCCTTCTCCTCCTGCGCCTCCTCCTGTTCCATCACGTGTGCAGCTGCTGCTGCTGCTGGGTTAGCGTTGCCGGTCCCTGTTTATTGAACCTCTCATCTTTATTACATTTATGACTTTATGGCGGCAAAAAGCATTGCTATATCCGCACGCTATTTGTCCTCATGCAAGGCCTGGGATGTTGTGTCTCAAAAAGCGTGGCCTTCTCCTCCTGCGCCTCCTCCTGTTCCATCAGGTGTTCTGCTGCTTGTGCTGGGTTAGCGTTACCGGTCCCTTTTCCTGGAACCTCTTCTCTGTATTACATTTATGACTGCATGGCGACAAAAAGCATGTTACCTGTGCAAAGAAACATGACATTTTTCCACATTTAAAAGACAGTTTTTTCTTTGAAACTTTACAATCAATTTTCTCAAAAACTATAAGCTCTTTTTCAAATATTTTTTTTCCTCTTGTACCCACTCCCAAGGTGCACATACCCTGCAAATTTGGGGTATGTAGCATGTAAGAAAGCTTTACAAAGCACGAAAGTTCGGGTCCCCATTGACTTCCATTATGTTCGGAGTTCGGCGCGAACACCCGAACATCGCGGCGATGTTCGGCGAACGTTCGCGAACTCGAACATCTAGGTGTTCGCCCAACACTAGCTCTCACCACTCAGTAGACCAATTCAAATGCTGTCATTTGTCCAGCTGCCATAGGAAAGGATATTGCATAGATGGGTGGCATCCCTTACTGCAATCAGTTCATATGCCCAGGAAAGTGGTCAGAGTCCCTCTGGTGTCTGTGGGGAGACGTGTGCACATGTGTTCAGCCAGCCCTAGGTGTAATCAGCCACATGGCCCTTCTTGTATGTTGCCTCCCGGGTAGGTCAGCCGGCGCCAGGCTCCTCCGTAGGCTTCAGGCAGGGTTAGTGGCCGGGCAGCGCTTGGTAGGCAGTGAGGACGCCTTCACCACGCGTATCGGCCGCTTCCGGCCTTAATCATGTGATTAAGGCCGGAACCACCACAAGATGGCGAACAAGTCAATGCGGAAAAATGTCCGCGTCCATACGTACTTTTGAAGCCGAAGCTGGGGACTGTGCGAAGCGTAATACCCATAAGATGGCGATAGAGGGATGCGTAACTCGGGTCGCATCGGCGGATGACGCTATAAAACGTCAGGCTCAGGAACCCGCCTCCAGATCACATTCTCATAAAGGACGGAATGATCTCTGTTCCAATCCAAGGCAAACTGTTCAACATCGCTTCAATGTGAAAAACAGACAATATCTCACCCTCAATTGCGATTGATGGATATTCACAACAAACTGTGCATGTTGCTTTAAAGAAAAAATGGAGCCTCCACATGCAATGAGGGAACATCCAGAACATATCCAAAAGCAAGGTAACATGTGGGCATCAATTTATCCAGCAACGGATTTATTGCAGCACAGCTTAAAGAGAAATTCCGACCAAGAATTGAACTTTATCCAAATCAGTAGCTGATACCCCCTTTTACATGAGAAATCTATTCCTTTTCACAAACAGACCATCAGGGGGCACTGTATGACTGATATTGTGGTGAAACTCCTCCCACAAGAAACTCTGAGGACCGAGGTACTCCTGGCAGTTTCCTGTCTGTGAACCTTGTTGCATTATGGGAAATAACTGTTTACAGCTGTTTCCAACTGCCAAAAAACATGCAGCAGCTACATCACCTACTACCAGTAAAAATGTCATCATGTAATGTCAGAATGTAAATCAGGGATTTAAAAGCTTTTACAATGCGCAAACACTGAATAAATCATTTATACATAATGATTGTAAAAATGAAGCACTTTTTTATTACATTATTTTCACTGGAGTTCCTCTTTAAGACAAAACAGCAAAATAGCAGCTTCAAAGTACATTAATGGTTGTAGCTATCCATCACATTACAAACCTAATGAACACTGTGGTTTAATTAACTACTATATATAAAGGCAACCCCTAACTGTTACTTATACATGAGTTATCTCTCCAAGAAAACACTTAATTCATTTGTGCTATTAGGATACCCAAAGTGACATGTGACATAGTGAGAAAGACATGTGCATGTACAGTGCCAAGCACACAAATAACTAGGCTGTGTAACGATTGGGGAATTATTTCTGTGGTCGGCGCACAAGATGCGCGCTGACACTGCGGAGATCCTCCACAAGTGTATAAAATAACAGAACCCAACTATGGTGCTATGCACCTGTATGTCAGGAGCCTGAATGGAGAAACAGGGTTTGACCACAGTTTGCAGCATACAGACACTGGAACCAGGAATTAAGGTGCAAAAATAATGATTTATTAAGAACCAAATCATGCAAATAACATACAACCATATGCAAACAATATATACAGTGAATCTCCCGCAAACCAAACAAAACAGTGTGCACACATAAACCAAAACCCTGACTATCTATCTAACTACAAACGGCATGCAGGAGATATATATGTACAAGCAAATATATATACAATAACGCTGTATCAAAGGGAGCAGGCAAAGACAGGTCAAAACGGAATAACAGAGTCAGCAACGGGTAATCAGATACAAGCAAGGTACAAAGGAATAGACAGAAGCAGAGTCAGGACTAGCAGAGGTTCAGCAGCAGGTAATCAGATCACAGAGCAGGTACAGGAAACCAGGTATCAAACAACAGAGGTGACCAGAGACTCAGACCTGTAGAAAGGAAGTTCTGGCAATGACTTGCAGGAAGAGGCAGACTTATATAGTCCATGTAACAGGAAGCATCTGGTGGTAATTGCTCAGAGACACATTAGAGGCCTCTGCAGGCCATACAAAGAACTGCAAGTCCTTAAATGTGATGATAAACCACCTGCTGGTGGATAGTGGAAGTCCAGGGCAGTCCAACTCAATACCACCACCAGCAGGCAGGAGATGATACAATATGAATCATAACAGTACCCCCCCCCCCCCCTGAAGAAGCGGCCTCAGGACGCTCCACAGTGTCTTTAGAAAATGTCCACCAGGGTCCCACAAGAGGGCAGACAACCCAAACATTGGCCAGGTGGGTCGCAGAGGCCAAGCTTGGGAGGGCAGGGAGGGAAAACACTTTGAAAACTTGGTCTTTGGATGTTGTAACATAATCTGTAAACGTCCAAGCAGGATGGCAAGTTGGATAAAAGACTGTACAACATCAGGCAGGACCCAGAAAGCAGCAACAAATACAGGAGGCAGTAAAAGGCAAACCTGGGTGGGCAGGGAGGGAAATAATGCCAACCAAATCCAGACCAGCATCTTTTGGACAGAGAGCAATTTAGAAAACAGGATCTCAGGAAACTGGAGGATATCAGACAAGGTATCAGGCTGGACCGGAGACTGGCAGGCATAAGGCTTGGCAGGAGACTGCCTGGACAGGACCATTAGGCTGAGCAGGAGACTGACAGGTATCATCAGGCTTGACAGGAAACTGGACAGGATCTTCAGACTGAGCAGGCGACTGGACAGGATCATCAGGCTGAGCAGAAGGCTGGACAGGATCATCAGGCTGAGCAGAAGGCTGGACAGGATCGTCAGGCTGAGCAGAAGGCTGGACAGGATCGTCAAGCTGAGCAGAAGGCTGGACAGGATTGTCAGGCTGAGCAGAAGGCTGGACAGGATCAGGCTGAACGGGAAACTGGCAGGCACCAACAGGCTTGGCAGGAGATTGGCAGGCATCATCAGGCTGAGCAGGAAACTGGACAGGAACAGGCTTAACAGCAGACTGGACAGGATCATCAGTCTTGGCAGGAAAATGAGCAAGATCAGGCTGAACAGGAGACTGGCAGGCACCAACAGGCTTGGCAGGAAACTGGCATGCATCATCAGGCTGAGGAGGAGACTGGACAGGATCAGAGTGGACTCTGTGGAGGCTGGGCAGCAGCAGAAATCTGTGGAGGCTGGGCAGCAGCAGAAATCTGTGGAGGCTGGGCAGCAGCAGACATCTGTGGAGGCTGGGCAGCAGCAGACATCTGTGGAAGCTGGGCAGCAGCAGACATCTGTGGAAGCTGGGCAGCAGCAGACATCTGTGGAGGCTGGGCAGCAGCAGACATCTGTGGAGGCTGGGCAGCAGCAGAAATCTGTGGAGGCTGGGCAGCAGCAGAAATCTGTGGAGGCTGGGCAGCAGCAGAAATCTGTGGAGGCTGGGCAGCAGCAGAAATCTGTGGAGGCTGGGCAGCAGCAGAAATCTGTGGAGGCTGGGCAGCAGCAGAAATCTGTGGAGGCTGGGCAGCAGCAGAAATCTGTGGAGGCTGGGCAGCAGCAGAAATCTGTGGAGGCTGGGCAGCAGCAGAAATCTGTGGAGGCTGGGCAGCAGCAGAAATCTGTGGAGGCTGGGCAGCAGCAGAAATCTGTGGAGGCTGGGCAGCAGCAGAAATCTGTGGAGGCTGGGCAGCAGCAGAAATCTGTGGAGGCTGGGCAGCAGCAGAAATCTGTGGAGGCTGGGCAGCAGCAGACATCTGTGGAGGCTGGGCAGCAGCAGACATCTGTGGAGGCTGGGCAGCAGCAGACATCTGTGGAGGCTGGGCAGCAGCAGAAATCTGTGGAGGCTGGGCAGCAGCAGAAGTCTGTGGAGACTGGGCAGCAGCAAAAGTCTGTGGAGACTGGGCAGCAGCAAAAGTCTGTGGAGACAGGGCAGCAGATTGCATAACATCAGGTGAAACAGAAGGCAGGAAAACTTCAGGCAGGTTAACAGGTTGGGAAACTTCAGACAGGGCAACAGGCTCAGTAGTTTCAGGCAGGGCACCATCCTGCATAACTTCATGGATCTGGACCTTTGGCTTAGTACTTGGCTGGGCCGTTGGCTGAGCGCATGGCTGAACCGTTGGCTGAGCGCTTGACTGGACCTTTGGCTGAGACCCTGATACAGTTTGTGCGAGTTGGCACTGAGCCTGTGCGGACTGGGCCTGTGCGAGCTGGAACTGAAACTGAGTGGGCAGGATACTAGATTGAAATTCTGTAGGCTGTATGCCGTTTTCTGTAGACTGGATGCAAACTTTTGCAAATTGGATCAAAGTCTCTGCAGGCTGGAAGTGAGCTTCTGCAGACTGAGGCAAAGTCCCTGCAAGCTGGAGGCAATATTCTGCAGACTGGGAACAAGGTTCTGCAGACTGGATGCAAAGCTCTGCAGACTGCGAGCAGGATTCTGCAGGTTGATTTGAAGTCTCTGCAGACTGGAGGCAAGGCTCTGCAGATGAAGACAGAGTCCCTGCAGGCTGGAAGCAATATTCTGCAGACTGGGAACAGGATTCTGCAAGCTGTTTTGAAGTCTCTGTAGGTTGGAAATGAGGTTTTGCAGACTGAGCACAAGGCTCTGGAGACGGAGGCAAAGTCTGCAAGAGTTGTGAGAGGAAGGCAAGAGTCTGTATAACAAGTGTCACAGGAACATTAACTGGAGGCTGCACCAAACAGGAGTTGGATGGAGGCTGCACAGGAGGCGAGATGACTGGAGGCTGCACAGGAGGCGAGATGACTGGAGGCTGCACAGGAGGCGAGATGACTGGAGGCTGCACAGGAGGCGAGATGACTGGAGGCTGCACAGGAGGCGAGATGACTGGAGGCTGCACAGGAGGCGAGATGACTGGAGGCTGCACAGGAGGCGAGATGGCTGGAGGCTGCACAGGAGGCGAGATGACTGGAGGCTGCACAGGAGGCGAGATGACTGGAGGCTGCACAGGAGGCGAGATGACTGGAGGCTGCACGGAAGACAAGATGACTGGAGGCTGCACGGGAGGTGAGATGACTGGAGTAATGGAAGCTGTAGGAAAGTATTTGCGTCTGGTTTTGGTGACCACTCTGGAAACTGGAACAGCAGGTTCTCTTGGTATAACTGGACACTGCCAGGACCAAGGTGTGGATCTGATAGCGGTTTGTAATGTTGCTGATTTTACAGGTTTTTTAACTATTGCAGGTTCTGAGTTCTGGACACAAGAAGAGACACATGGAGAATGAGCAGAAGGAGGAGAGTGGAAACAGGAAGAAAGGATTTCACGCCAGGCAGTAATCAACATAGAAGCAAATTCACGCTTACAGAGCTTATGCAGCATCAATGACTCAGTTGCACAAACACAGGCAGACACATACAGTTCCCCCTTCTCAAAGTAAGATTCATAAAACCCTTGTTTGTCTCTCTTTAAATAACCATATAAGTGATCAATCTGATCAGAGTTGAAAATGAAATCAAATTGTTTTTTAATGGGTGATTGGCATTTAAGCTGTTTAGTGGCTGTGGGCTGAGGATTCTGAATGTGACAGACATTCGGAGGGTTAACTGAAGAATGTATTACTTGCAGGACTTCTAAATAGGCAGCAATTAAGGCAGAAGCGGATTCATACTTGCAAAGCCTATGCGCAATCAATGTCTCAGTTGCACGTATACAGGCAGACACAAAACCTTCACTTTTGTCACAGTAATACTTAATAAATCCTTCTCTATCCTTTCTCAGAAAATCAAACAAATCATCAATCAGTTCAGAGTCAAAAATAAAATTAAATTCTTCTTTGCTGGGAGATTGACTTTGCAGCTGTTTAACTGCAGTGGGCTGGGAGTGAGTGGCATTCAGAGGGTTAACAGGAGGTGTGCATAATGACAAGATTTCTGAATATGCATTGATCAAAGCATGGGCTGACTCAGGCTTACATTTTCTGTCAGACAACAGATTCTCGACTGCACATTTACACCCCCTTACAAACTCAAAGCTTTGTCTTTTATAGAATTCAAAAAAGGCATTTTTGTCTCTCTTTAAATAATTGGAATACATGTTCACTTGTTCTGAGGTAAAATCAACCTGAACTGGATTCACAACAAATGAGGTAAGGGTTGTGGACCCTGCAGAAATAATCTTCTGCCAAGCATTTAACAGAAGGGAGGCTTTCCCATACTTGCATATTCCCTGAGTGATCAGGGACTGGAGGGAATCTATGCAAGCCTGCACGGTCTGTTTACCTTTGTTTGAGTAATGATCAAGAAAATATTCCCTGTCATCCTCAAACAAGTTAATCAGAGCTTCTATGGCATAATTGTCAAACGGTGGATCATAATCACTGACTACACCTTGGTCAGAATCAGGTTGCATGCAAATATTTGTCATTTTGGGGTATGCAAGATCATTCCAGATCCTGGCTAAATTTTCAATATCTTCTGTACGAATTATTCCTAATTTGACATAACTATATGTCTGGCTAATCAACTGCTGCAATTCAGCTTTAGAGAAATCAGCAAAATCTGCACGACACTCAGCTTCATCCTCATCAGCAAGCAATGCATAATAATCGATTTGTTGTAGATCCATTTTTGGACAGAACAGCCAGGTATCAGTGTGCAGTATAGCTGCAGTGGTCAGTGTATATATGGCCAGAACTTACTGTTAGGAGCCTGAATGGAGAAACAGGGTTTGACCACAGTTTGCAACATACAGACACTGGAACCAGGAATTAAGGTGCAAAAATAATGATTTATTAAGAACCAAATCATGCAAATAACATACAACAATATGCAAACAATATATACAGTGAATCTCCCGCAAACCAAACAAAACAGTGTGCACACATAAACCAAAACCCTATCTATCTAACTACAAACGGCATGCAGGAGATATATATGTACAAGCAAATATATATACAATAACGCGGTATCAAAGGGAGCAGGCAAAGACAGGTCAAAACGGAATAACAGAGTCAGCAACGGGTAATCAGATACAAGCAAGGTACAAAGGAATAGACAGAAGCAGAGTCAGGACTAGCAGAGGTTCAGCAGCAGGTAATCAGATCACAGAGCAGGTACAGGAAACCAGGTATCAAACAACAGAGGTGACCAGAGACTCAGACCTGTAAAAAGGAAGTTCTGGCAATGACTTGCAGGAAGAGGCAGACTTATATAGTCCATGTAATAGGAAGCATCTGGTGGTAATTGCTCAGAGACACATTAGAGGCCTCTGCAGGCCATACAAAGAACTGAAAGTCCTTAAATGTGATGATAAACCACCTGCTGGTGGATAGTGGAAGTCCAGGGCAGTCCAACTCAATACCACCACCAGCAGGCAGGAGATGATACAATATGAATCGTAACACTGTAGAGGGAAATTCCCACCGGCAGATGGAGCTGTGGAGTGCAGAGGTATAAACCCTCTGCACTGCAACAGATGTCAGATGGGAATTGTACGAGGTGAAGCAATATAGGGCAAGATAGCCCTTGGAGAGAGAGAGATCACAGAGACAGAATGTATGTGTGTCCACCAATCTAGTTGCCACCCGGTGAACACACAACAACAAAAACCAAGTGGGAACGCAATCGCAAGAATGGTGATTGCTAATAGCGAGACCAGACTGAGTAATACAGAGCAAAGGAACAAAATAAAGACAGAACTGATAACAAACTGTAATCCAACACACAGGAGCAGACAGGACTAACTACATGCGGTCACCACACGTTAAGCGCAATAGCGACAAAGCGTACCAACCCTGACTAACCAAAGAAGCACGAAAACAAAAGAGAACGTAAACGCTTGCTAAACAGTTACCTCACCGAGACGACAGCAAGCGTTCGTTCCAGACAGACAGATGGAGCAGCCAGTAGCAACCGCTGCTCTGGCTACACTCCTAAGGCAGAATACAGAAGGAACCATCGCCTCTACCGCTAGGGCGAATGCGATCCCAACAGACAGAACGATTTCCTGTCGACCGCCGCTGGCGACAAGACAATCGCAACAGATAGACAGTACAAAGCAATACAGGTAACAAACAACCTGACTATGCTAACAGGAATGCTAGGGCACTCCCAAGAAACTACTCTAAGATAGCAATATTAGCAAACAGTAAGCAAAGGGCTGAGACTCCAGGTAAGTTAGCAGGAACAAACCATCATGACCAGCAAGGAATTCTGGGAGGAAATGGTATTTATACTGCAAGCCATCAGAGGAAGCAGCTAAGCAATTTGCATGATAAGTGGATGCAAATTCCTCACCAGAACAGCAACTCTGCAGCTTGCAGAGTGGAGACAGGTCTCTTTTCCAGGGACCTGCAGCACTCAGACCTAACAAATGGTCAAAAAGCTGTCTGCCCGTGCAGACAGTAGAGCAGATCATTACAGGCTGTGTTTCTTTTTTCTTTCTCTGCCTAAACGAGTTAAAAATCAGGTATGCAAGTGACAGTTTCTGTCCGGGTCAAACTGGGTCAGAGTACAGCATAACGCTCACTGATAAGCAATTACAGCCATAAAACACTTTTCCGTAAATAGCTTCTGAGAGCAGGAAAGAGATAGAAAGGGTCAATAGTTAATAGATGTGAGCTCTAGCATACTTCAATGAAGGTGTCATTGAGCAGAGGCAATAAAATAGTAAAAACCTGAAAACTAGATTTAAATATAAAATAAAACTGTGGGATATCTAAAACAAAGTCATTTTCAGGAGAAGGAGGATGGATACAATTGTTTTTCTCATCAGTTTATTTTCACCTTGGATGTCCTTTAAATCCATGGGGGGGGGGGGCTGTTGCTTCAGTTTTTCAACTTTTTTGTTCAACATCACTGTAATTCAAGCCAATGCCTGAGACAGGGGTATATAAACAAATTATTTATACATGGGGCTTCCTCCAGCCCCCTCCAGGCTGATTGCTCTCTCTGTCCTCCTGCACCACATGGATCCTCCACTATTCATCCCGTAAAGTCCATCGGTCTGGGGTGTACGGCGCATGCGTAGCCTGTCCACCTGCACATCCCCATCGCACTCCCGTTGTCAGGAGTGTTCTGTGCCACTCCCGGTGGTGGGGGCGCAACATGGGGAGCATGCAGCCGGGATGTGCATGCTCTCATTGGCCCTTAGGCCAAAAACCCACTGGGAGCGCTTTGTAAGCATGAGTGATTTGAAAAAGCTCTTAGTAATGCAATGCTATGGGGAATTTTTATAAAATCACATCACTCAAGTGGGATCACACCCATAGCATTACATTAGCTAGAGCTTTTCTAATCACAAAGCACTCAGAAAAGCTCTCCTAGTGGGTTTCTAGCCTTTCTGAAGGACTTTATGAACCGAATAGGTGAAGGAATTCCAGCTGAACTTTTTAGTAGTACAAGTAGTAGTAGATGATGCTGTTAAAGGGCATTAAATCATCTTAATCCTTACTGCAAGGGCAGTGCAGGAACCGGGCGCCTCAAACACAAACAGTAGTGAAGATTAGTGTTGGGCGAACACCTGGATGTTCGGGTTCGGGCCGAACAGGCCGAACATGGGCCAGATGTTCGGCATGTTCGGCCCGAACGCCGAACTCAATGGGAGTCAATGGGACCCCCGAACATGCCCATTTTGGGGGCCCTATGGGGTCGCAGGCATAAGGGGGGAGCATGCCCCGGTCGCGGGGGGGGTCGGAAATTCCCCCCACCCCCTCCGCTAGCGCTCCCCCCTCTGCCCGCTTCTCCATACAAAAAGTTTGAAACAAGTTCAATAGTACCTGGGCTGGTGGCACTGGCTGGCAGTGGAGTGAGGAGGAGGAGGAGTCCGAGTAGCAGAGTGACGTTGAGGCCGGGCAGCGGGCGGTTCAGCGCTAGTACCCTTGTGGTACTTCCGCCCTTTCTCTGACCTCACGTCCTCTGCGTGATGACGCATACGAGGGTACGCGTGATGCGTACCCTCGTATGCAGAGGACGTGAGGTCAGAGAAAGGGCGGAAGTACCACAAGGGTACTAGCGCTGAACCGCCCGCTGCCCGGCCTCAACGTCACTCTGCTACTCGGACTCCTCCTCACTCCACTGCCAGCCAGTGCCACCAGCCCAGGTACTATTGAACTTGTTTCAAACTTTTTGTATGGGGAAGCGGGCAGAGGGGGGAGCGCTAGCGGAGGGGGTGGGGGGAATTTCCGACCCCCCCCCGCGATCGGGGCATGCTCCCCCCTTATGCCTGCGACCCCATAGGGGGCATAGGGGGGCAGTATTCGGCCGAACAGGGCCCTGTTCGGCCGAACAGGGGCCCTGTTCGGCCATGTTCGGCCATGCATTCTGCAGTTCGGGCGAACCCCGAACAGTTTGGCCGAACACCACCAGGTGTTCGGCCGAACTCGAACATCACCCGAACAGGGTGATGTTCTGCAGAACCCGAACAGTGGCGAACACTGTTCGCCCAACACTAGTGAAGATATGAGGGAGTTCTGTGAATGCCCATTGCAAAGTATACATACACCTCTACTGAATCAGGTTAATAACACACAGTCAGGTAGCTGACATGCTTCGGACTCACATTGATCCTTAATCATAGCACAAGTTCACAGTGCGACATGCAGCACATAAATGCAAAAAAGCCACTCCCACCTCCTGTGAACTAATGAAACACGTCTCAAGGAAGAGGAGGAGAGAGGAGCCAGGGTTAAAAAGGGAGTAGCCCACAATATATATATATAAAAGCTAGTAATCGCATATGAAAGGGAAACATTAAAAATAGTGACTAATAATGATACACGCACTAATGGGCCAATATATGTGGAAATCCAGGGGTCAGAGCAAAAAGTAACTGCACACTAACAACAAAAATAATATTGAAAATGTACGGTAGTATTATTTTATTTATTTAAGTATTTATATAGTGCTGACATATTACGCATTGCTGTACAGAGTATATTGTCTTATCACTAACTGTCCCTCAGAGGGGATCACAATCTAGTCCCTACCATACATGTATCATAGTCTAGGGCCAATTTAGGGGGAAGCCAATTAACTTATCTGTAGGTTTTTGGGATGTGGGAAGAAATCGGACTGCCCAGAGGAAACCCACACAGACACAGAGAGAACATACAAACTCCTTGCAGTTGTTGACATTCGAACCAGGGACTCAGCGCTGCAAGGCAAGATCGCTAACCACTACGCCACTGTGCTGCCCATAATATAGTATAAATCAATAGGATGAGACCACATAGGCAGAAGGGCAAAATGCCCAGATTTGTGACCCCTCAGGTCACATAACTTAAAAATCCCACCTCGTGTTCAGGCCATGCAGTGAACATGTCCCCAATTGGGAAATCAAATAAGGCTCCCAAGTTTATAATAATCTGTACAAAAAAAGCAGCAACTGTAATCAGGTTGAGCCAGGCAGAGGTGCCCTGCCTGGCTCTACCTAATTACAGTTGCTCCTGTTTTTTAATAGCCTGATGAAGCAGGTACAGACCCACGACACGCGTTGCAATGTTGGTGTGATTAATAAATGTTCATTCTTATCCGAAACTGACATACCTACCAAGTCGTCAATAGAGCGGTAAGTCCACCACTACCTCCCTTCTTAAACGGTTTTTAATTTATTTTATCCTGTTCTGATGTCTGTTTTGATATTACCTCAGTTAACGATTACCCATTTCAGTAAAAAGCCATAAACCAGTGTCAAGCATGCACTTGCTGTAATGAATAAGTCTGTGCCATAAAAAGTGCCCTAGGAATATGAATATATATTAGATTAAATAAGGAAGTGACAAAGAACAATGGTGAAACAAACAATGAATCCTTTTACAAGCTGATGTAATGAGTCTATTGTAGTAAAGGAGATGTTTGAACAGGTGTAACCAATTTGCTAAGAAAACTTGTGCAGGATAACAGCTTTACATTTTACAGTGATGACCAAATTATTGAAAACCATGGGCATTTAAAGGGAACCAGAGACAAAGGAACCTTAAAAATGGAAAAAGATTTTATACAGCGACTTTCTCCACTGCCTCTATCCGCCGATACCGGGTCTCGTCACTTCCGCCGGACGTGGCCAGTTTTCCGCATCCACAGGGACTCCCTCTGTCTTTTTACGCATGCGCCTGCGCAGTACGGAGGGAGCGCACTGCGCTTGCTTTAACTGGCCCTGACTGGCCAAAATGACGGGACCCGGTACCGGCGGATAGAGGCAGCGGAGAAAGGCAGCGTAGTATGTATAAATCTATTTATTCATTCTATTGCAAAAATTGGAGAGGAAGCAGGACTATGGGTAATCCAAATGAATACAAAAAAAGTATTAATTACTAATATCAAAAAACTTTATTAAATCTCCATCATAATCTAAAACACACATTTGATTAAAAATAACATGAGATGGCCATCCCACCACACACAGGTCCACCCAACTCACACTGGCCAGATAATCATGCACTGCTACAGGATAATCTCGTGGTGTGGTATGGAAAAGCACTCCGAGATGTTCTACATCCACATTGCTCCAATATATCTCCAATATTGCAATTACTGCCATTATAGCTGAATGGACCTCAAAGAGATCAAAGTTCCACCATAATGCACAAAAGTGAGCTGCAGCAAGATCCAGTATATGCCTAGTTGTACATTGAAAGTACACACCAACTCCACCAGGAGAGTGTATGCACATGTATGTGTACCTTGCATGCCCTTGAGGACAGACAGGGAAAGACAGCTGCAACCGCCCGGGTCAAGTCATGCAGTAATACACGAGACAGCTAGCGGATAGAGCAGAAGCAAGCAAAGTGCCCAGCTCAGGCATATATTGCACATAGCCACGGCAAGCTGAATCCCAGTACAGTTCTAGCTGGAAAAGTGCCTCTCAGGAGCAGCAAGTCACTGAGGGCAATAATGAGGCAGGCATAAACAGTTTATCGAGTGCTCACCATGCAGCCATTGGAGCATCCAAGGTGGAAAGGATCCGGCTTGATGGGGTGGAGTGTGAGTCCCGTTCTGGATGGTGGAAGAACCGGGGAGGCGCAGGCCGAGTGGTGGGATGGGGTCTCATGAGGGTCACAGCCCTGACATGCTTCCGGCGTCTTCAGAAGGCGTGTCCCAATACGCATAATGTGCAACCTTATCCAGTTCAGGGAGGAAAGGCGTGAGCAGGAGATGACGTATGCGCTCCAGCAGAGAGGAGGAAGCAGGAAATCGCCTCCGCTCCCAGCCACAGCGATGCTAACCACCAAACCCCCGAGGGCGAACAGGCAACCATCCACAACACACATCAATTCAAACACTCCAATACGTATGATGATGCAAGATCTAAGCTCAATACATAAGAAAATTACAAAAAAGAGGTGAGTGTCAAAAACAATATCTACTACAAAAATAATGATGAATCCAAATAAGGGGATCATCCATTGTGATAACAATCACTATACATCTTAGTATATCAAAAAAGTAGGAACACTCAAATAGAGCTGCAGTGGGAGGCAACCCGCCAATAAGGCGGAGAGCAAGAAGGCACACAGTAGGCAGGGGACACGGGGGCACAGCAGCACCCCGGAAATTACTTTGTTTCTAAAGGGGCAAAAAATGTGCAAAACTAAAAGACTCATTGAGGCCTGGAGGCTGACAAGCTTTCAAGTTTTATATCCAGCGCGTCTCGCACTGTAATAAGAGGCAGTCAAAATTGCCCCCCGCGTATAGTGCCATGAAATCTGTCAAGTTCGACAAATCGCAGTTTGTCGCCAGTGCATAAATTGCATCCTCTCACATGTCGTGCAATAGGGGTTAATGATTCCCTGTTGCCGACATTTTGTATATGTTCTGAGATGCGTCTCCACAATGGTCTCTTAGTTTTGCCTATATAAAAGGCTCCACAGGGACAAAGGAGAAGATATACTACCAGCCCCGTTTGACAATTCACGTGATGTTTAAGTGTGTATGTCGTGCCATTGGGTAAAGGGACTCTATTGCCGACTCTAATGTAATGTCAATAAGGACACCCTCCGCATGATCCGGCGCAGGGCGGGATGCTGGACACAATTTATTCATTTGTCTCTGGTTCTCTTTAAAGAGAAAATGTTGTATATTGTGTATTATACACAGATCAAACAATGCATTAAAGAGAGACTGAAGTCTCACAAAATACCTGTTTTTCTTTTAAAATCCTCTTTACTAACAATGCCCTAACTGAACAGTCAATAGATCACCCCAAACTCCCCGGGGCAAATTGCGGGGAGCGCTTCCGTGAAGAGGCAGAGGTTTGGGCTTTAGCTCTGCCTCTACACGTGTCCATCCTCGCTGATCGCTGCCTCTCCCTGCCCCTCTCAGTCTTCTTTCCCTGAGAGGGGCAGGGGAGAGGCGGAGATACGCGCGGATTGACGCACATGGAGGCAGAGCTACAGCCCAAAGCTCCGGGCAGCAAAATCCACGACCAGGAAAGTCGTGGATTTTTTTCCCGTGAGTTTGGGGTGATTTATTTAGTGTTCAGCCACGGGGATGCAGCGTTTCAGTTAGGGCATTGATATTAAAGAGGATTTTAAAAGAAAAACCTGTTTTTTGAGAGACTTCAGTCTCTTTAAATGTCTTCACCTCTACAGTGCACACCAGTTGAGTACCAATAAGTTGCAAAACTATGCAGAAAAAACTGTATACGTAAACCTGCAGAGTGTGATAATCTGACCACCACATCCCACAAGTACCCTGCGAACCTGATGCCAGATCTCTCTCAACAATGATGCAATCTCAGTTCTCTGAGTACACTGCGTTCCAAATTATTATGCAATCTCTATTTAAGTGTTATAGAGATTAAATATTTTGTTTTTCAATTAAACTCATAGATGGCATTGTGTCTCAGGGCTCTTTTTATCACTGAAATCAATTTCGGACACCTGATAACTAGTTTGTCCGGTAGGCCTGATTAAAGGAAAAAATACTAAAAAAGGGTGTTCCACATTATAAAGCAGACCACCATATTCAAGCGATATGAGAAAGAAAAATGATTTCTCTGCTGCCAAAAAGTGTAAAGTTGTATGCCTTGCACAAGGTATGAAAACCTTTATATTTCACAAAGACTTAAAGAAACGCGAAAATCTTAAAATTTAAAACACATACAAATAGGAACTACATTTCTTGAAGAGTAAAATGAGCCATAAATTACTTCTCTTCTATGTTGCGGTCACTTACAGTTGGTAGTAGAAATCTGACATTAACAACAGGTTTTGGGCTAGTCCATCTCTCCATGGGGGATTCTCAGTATGGCTTTTATTCTTTATAAAGACATTCCCTGAAAAAGATTTATTCAAAGATGCTGGCCAGCCTTCCTGCTCACCGTACACTTTTTTGTCAATTGGACGGAACAACTGCCATTTTCTAAGTGCTTTTAAAAATAAAGAAAACCCTGAGAACCCCCATGAGAAGATGGGCTAGTCCAAAATCTGTCAGTAATGTCAGATTTCTACTACTTACTGTAAGTGACAGCAACATAGAAGAAAAGTAATTTATGACTCATTTTACTCTGATAGAAACGTACCTCTTATTTGTATATGTTTTAAATTTTAAGATTTTCGCGACAGGTCCTCTTTAAAGAGAACCCGAGGTGGGAATTACTAATACTATTGGGGCACAGAGGCTGGTTGCGCACACTAAGACCAGCCTCTGTTGCCCAATCGTATGCCTCCATGTCCCCCCTGCTCGCCGCTATAAACCCCGCAGTGCTGGCGACACGCAGCGTGTCGCCAGCACAATGTTTACCTTAGCGCTGTCTGTCAGCGCAGCTCCCCCGCATCCTCCGCATCGGCGCATCCGCCCGTGTCCCTTCCCTCCCGCTGATAGGAGGGAAGTGACGCGGGCGGGTAGCGGTGATGCGGAGGAGGCGGGGGAGCGGCGCTGACTGACAGCGCTAAGGTAAACATTGTGCTGGCGACACGCTGCGTGTCGCCAGCACTGCGGGGTCTATAGCGGTGAGCAGGAGGGACATGGAGGCACACGATCGGGCAACAGAGGCTGGTCTTAGTGTGCGCAACCAGCCTCTGTGCCCCAATAGTATTAGTAATTCCCACCTCGGGTTCTCTTTAAGTCTTTGTGAAAATGTTAAGATTTTCGCAACAGAGTTCCTTTAAGCATGATCATCGTACTAAAATATTTGTGGCTGCCTTGGAGCACACAAGGGTTTGTGCAGATAAAAGCAAAATGAGGAAGGGTTCTGCCAAACAAATACACCGGATTAAGAGAGCTGCTAAAATGCCATAACAAAGAAGCAAACATGCTGGTGCCTCTGGAGTCCTGTAAACATCAAGGTGCAGGATCCTCCAGAGGATTGCAGTTATGCATAAGCCTTCTATTCAATATCCCCTAACCAATGCTCACAAGCAGAAATGGCTGGAATGGGCCCAGAACTACAAGAAGAAGAATTAAAAAAAAGTCTTGTTTACTGATGAGTGCCGTGCAACCCTGAATGATCAAGATGGATGGAGTGGTGGATGGTTGGTGGTCGGCCACCATGTCAGAGCAAGGCTGGGACATCAGCAAGAAGGTGGCAGAGTCATGGTTTGGGTTGGAATCATGGGGAGAGAGCTGGTCGGCTCCTTTAGGGTCCCTGAAGGTGTAAAAATGACTTTCTGAAAAGTATGTCTTTCTGACTGTCCACTTTCTTCCATGGTACTTTCTGTGACAAAATCATCTTCATGCATGACAATACACCTGCTCATGCTGCAAGGAATACCTCTGCATCATAAGCTGCTGTAATAAAATGAGAGCAACTCATAGTGTGGCCCTCATCTTCCCTTGACCTTTGGCGCATCCTGAAGCAAAAGATATATGAGGGTGGGAGGCAGTTTACATCCAAACAGCAGCTCTGAGAGGTTATTCTGCCATCCTGCAAAGTTAAGATGTTTTTGATTGAAATAGCTTGTGATTATAGTAAATTGGACCTCCTAATGCTGCAAATTCAACAAATGACCATTTTCAAATCTTTACAGCCTATAAAATGTTTTAAAGCGTGGTTGTCTGTAATAATTTGGAACAGTGCATTTTAATTTTTGTTTTTTATTTTTGAATAAATGCCGTTATCATGAGTAGGTTTGTTCAGTAACATTTGAATTATGCTCTAATGGTTGATGACTAAAAGATGATGCTGACTGCCACTTCCATCCACTCAGGGGCACAACAATAGACCCTGCAAGGGATGCAGCCACAGGGGGGCCCAGTAGCCACAGGTAGCCCCATCCTGAGAGACTGACAACTAAGGGCAAGGAGAGAAAAAACTTTCTGCTCTATGCACAGTTGTTATAATGGCTGCATCTGCTCAGTCACTGATAAGGAATTATACAAAATTTTGCAGACAAATATTTGTAGACAGTTCCTATTCAGTGTTCCACAGGGTCTTGTGTCTACCCCTAGCCTCTCTACGCCTCCTGAAGTGCTGTGTACTAGACTAATGCTGGAGAAGTCTGCAGAGCCAGTTCTGCTCCATCAGAGATGGACAGCGTGAGTGTAATAATCTGAGGCTGGGAGCACACCCATCTGTCGGTTTTCTGTCTGCATTTTCTGCACACCATGTTAGTGTATAGGGAGGTGTGTAGTCTCTTACTGCACCTCCCTGGGGGCTGGTACCCCCCTGTTCACCTGTAACATCTCCAGTATCCTCCCTTTGACCCAGTCTCTGCACAGACTCCTTGACCATGCTACCCTCTGTCATAATGAATGTGCGACGGGTACACATCAGCATGCGCACATTGATTACGACAGAGGGGGGTGTGGTGACGAAGCCTGTGTGGAGACTGGGTCAAATGGCAGATACTGAAGCCATTACGTTATAAAATCTTTCCTCTCCTCGATTTACATTCTGAAATGTATCACATGGTTACATCTTTACTGCTGGCATGTGATGTCTGTGGAAGGAGATGCTGCTTTTTTTTGGCAGTCTAAAACAGCTGTTATTTCCCACAATGCAACAAGGCTCTCACACTGTGACATCAGGACCTAGGTGCTGACATCACACCGTGGGAAGGGCTCCCCACCAACAGAGCTGTCTATTGGTGGGGTCTGATCACCCACCCGTGTTTTTTTCTTTTTCAGCAATATTTATAGTACTTTTTTAAAAAATAAAAATGCCTATTTTTTTTATCTTGTCTACCCTGCTCCCTCCCTTCCCCCGCCAGCCAATCAGCGTGATCAGCTGTCATAGACTTCAGCCTATGACAGCCAATCACTCCCTAGCCTCAGGAGGAGACAGCCGTGTCACACAGCTGTGCCCAGTACAGCGCTGCTGCTGATCGCAGCGTTGTACATCGCCGCAGCTCCGGTTTCGCCGTCTAACGGTCTCCCGAGCGGCAATTGCCGCTCGGAGACTGAAGGTGGGGTGAAGCTCCACCCCCCAAACAGGAGATACGCGCGCAGCCTGCGCACAATCTCCTGCAAACTGCAGTCCCAGGACTTGAAGCCATTTGGCGTTAGGCGGTCCTGGGGCTGCCACCGCGGCCTCGCCCATTGGCGTGAGGCAGTCCTGGGGAGGTTAAAGAGGATCTGAACTTACGCATAGGAATAAAGAAAAACACAGAAAAGCTAACCCTGTTTGTATTTAGAGCTAACAGGATGTCTAATTCTCCCTTATCTGAAAGTAATAAATCACTGTAATTTGAGCTGACACCTCTCTGTGATCTGTGCTGTACTGTGTGAGTTCAGACAGATGCTATATGTAAACACAGGAGGTTTAACCCTGTATGTGCTCCCAGCAAACCAGGAAGTAGCAGTTCTGCACCATCTCTGAGGAGATCTGTAAACAGTAACAAAGAAATATTTTTCTGTAAAGGGCGCCGGGTGGATCGCTCAAACTCAGTCTTATCACATGAACGACAGTCTGTACACACGCCCGATTTAGCGGGCGGACGTCTGAACGACGGGATGTTCAAACGACCCGTCGTTCCGAAAAATCAGACGAGTGTATGGGCCTTTAGGCGCCACCAGAGGGGCCTTAAAGATATGCACCACCAGCAGGGGCGTAGGGCCTGTGGTCGCAACGGTCGCCACGGTGACCGGGCCCGGCACCTGAAGAGGCGGGGGAGGGGCCCGGGGGGCCCATGTAGTGCCGACCGTGCGCGCTATTTCGAGGGGGGAGCCGGAGCCGCGGGGAGGGCAGCCCGACCTCACCCTCCCTTCCTCTCCCCGGGTCCCCCCTCCCTTCAGATGCAGAGTGCGCGGCGCACGGAAGCGCTGTAGGCAGAACTCACCTCCGTCCCTGCGTTCCAAGTGCCGCTGATCTCCTCCCGCTGTATAGATGCTGATACACACTGCTTCCGGCTAAACAGGAAGCAGTGTGTAACAACATCTATACAGCGGGAGGAGAGGAGATCAGCGGCGCAGGGACGGAGGTGAGTTCTGCCTACAGCGCTTCCGTGCGCCGCGCACTCTGCATCTGAAGGGGGGGGGGGGGCCCGGGGAGAGGAAGGGAGGGAGAGGTCGGGCTGCCCTCCTCGCAGCTGCGGCTCCCCCCTTCATTATGGGGGGGCACCTACCTACCTACCCACCCTATGCTGTGGGGCAGCTACCTACCTAACCTATCCTGGGGGGGCAGCTACCCACCTAACCTATCCTGGGGGGGCAGCTACCTAATCTAACCTATCATGGGGGGCAGCTACCTAACCTATCCTGGGGGGGCAGCTACCTACCTAACCTATCCTGGGGGGGCAGCTACCTAACCTATCCTGGGGGGGCAGCTACCTACCTAACCTATCCTGGGGAGGGGGCAGCTACCTACCTAACCTATCCTGGGGGGGCAGCTACCTAACCTATCCTGGGGGGGCAGCTACCTACCTAACGTATCCTGGGGAGGGGGCAGCTACCTACCTAACCTATCCGGGGGGGGGGGGGCAGCTACCTACCTAACCTATCCTGGATGGCAGCTACCTACCTAACCTATCCTGGGGGGGCAGCTACCTACCTAACCTATCCTGGGGGGCAGCTACCTACCTAATCTATCCTGGGGGGGCAGCTACCCACCTAACCTATCCTGGGGGGCAGCTACCCACCTAACCTATCCTGGGGGGCAGCTACCCACCTAACCTATCCTGGGGGGGGGGCAGCTACCTACCTAACCTATCCTGGGGGGCAGCTACCTAATCTAACCTATCCTGGGGGGCAGCTACCTAACCTATCCTGGGGGGCAGCTACCTACTCTAACCTATCCTGGGGGGCAGCTACCTACTCTAACCTATCCTGGGGGCAGCTACCTAATCTAATCTATCCTGGGGGAAAGCTACCTAATCTATCCTGGGGGGCAGCTACCTAACCTAACCTATACTGGGGGGCACCTACCTCATCTAACCTATACTAGGGGGCAGCTACCTAATCTAACCTATACTGGGGGGCACCTACCTATCTAACCTGGGGGCACTTACTTGTCTAACCTGTATTCGGGGCACCTAGCTAGCCTATACAGGTGGCAACTATACTGGCTACCTATATTGGAGGCACCTACCTAACTAACCTATACTGGGGGCACCTACCTATCTAACCTATGCTGGGGGCAACTATTCTGGCTACCTATATTAGAGGCACCCACCTAGCTAACCTGTACTGGGGGCACCTGTCTAACTTATCTAACTTATACCGCGGTCACCTGCCTATCTAACCTATACTGGGGGCAACTATACTGGCTACCTATGCTGGAGGCACCTACCTGGCTAACCTATACCGGGGGCAACTATACTGGCTTACCTATGCCTGGCTACCTATACTGGG
This sequence comes from Hyperolius riggenbachi, assembly GCF_040937935.1. NCBI lineage: Eukaryota > Metazoa > Chordata > Amphibia > Anura > Hyperoliidae > Hyperolius > Hyperolius riggenbachi. Next base: position 204,735,022 of record NC_090648.1, read on the forward strand.
GGGACCTATAGCTGGCTATAGGGATTCGGATATGTGTGTGCGTTGGGTGTTGCCGGTGGAGGGGGGCTGATGTTGCCATGGGGGAGGGGGGCCCACATCCAGATTCCGCATCGGGGCCCAGAGGTTTGTAGCTACGCCACTGACCACCAGGGGGTCTTAGAGTTAGGCACCACAAGAGGGTCTTAGGGTTAGTCAAACCCAGGAAGGTCTTACAGTTGGGCATCAGCAGAGGGAGGGATTCTGTGTGACAGTAAAGTTAGGTTAGGTCATAGTAATATCAGTAAAGCTTATCAGTATTTTACTATCGGAATTAACCAGTAGAATATCGGTAACATTACCAATTATATACTACTAGCGACCCTAGCCCATTTAAAAACGGGCTCTAGGTCTGTTTCTTAATGCTGCCACCGCCGCATGCCAGTGCGCAAGTGCGCACACCCGCCGCTCACACACACGCCCACGCACACGCCAACCCGGCTAACTGGCCCCGTCCTCCTGTCCCAACGGCTGTCCGGCTCTCCGTGCTGAGCACATGCGCAGTAGCAAAAAGCACGGACCCAAGGACACAGGGACAGGAACGCAGGGACAGTTAGGTTTTATTATAAGTGATTGGCTATAATATTACCGATAATCTACTATCAGCTATAATATTAATGATATAAACAATTAGCGGCGATTACCTGTATCAGCAAACTCTGAACCCTTTTAACTCATGCATTTTCCATATGAATGAATGGCTGCTTGAATGTAATGAGTACAAATGTATTTAGACCTCATGATCTGGATCATTTTTGAAGCTAGTAAACCTGTTTCCTTATAGGCGTGTTGGAATTTTCCTACACGAGGGAGGAAATAATTATTCTGTGACAATGTGGCAATTGTCCCTTGCGTCTAGATTAATATTTACTATCTTGCAACGGTTCTTACTGTTGGACTATGGCTTCATGCCAACAAGATTTGCTGCTTATATAAATATATGAAAAGTTTTTTTTAAACCGACTACTTGAGTTCAAGCTGTATCTTGATAATTGCTTTCCCGAAATTTAGTTCAGTATTACTTAAAAGGGAACAAAAATTGTTTAGAGACAAACTGACACCTACACTTCAAAAAAAAGTCATTTTTAAATTAATAGTCCTATATGGGAAATTTTTAGCAAAACTTCAAAAAATGTTAGCAACACTTCAAAAATTTGAAAGACAAAAACAACCATAAGGGAATATACCTGGATATCTACCGGTACTTTTCAAAAATGGTACCTCTTTGCTGTTAGTACATGTCGTTAGATTTGCAAAGGAAGAATGAGGCTAAAAATAAAATGGTATAAAACCGTCATGCCAAAATCCAAATGTGCTCTTCAGGCATAATAGCCTCTTGCATGCTCAATTATAAATAACATAGGGCATATATCATTTTAACTGTGGCACCTGTCACACAAAAAATGCTTAGCGAAAGTACTGACGCCCACACTTAAAAAATGTCATTTTCAGAATAACAGTCCCAAATGGGAAATTTCCAGCAAAACTGCAAGAATGTCAAAGACAAGAAATGCCCATATTGGAATAGCATCTGGATGTGTGCTTTTTAAAATGGTTTTATTTGTGGTACTTTGCTGTGCAGGCACATTTAGGACTCTGTGAATTTGCAGACTATTCACCCTGTGTGCTCTACACTCACCTAAAGGATTATTAGGAACACCTGTTCAATTTCTCATTAATGCAATTATCTAATCAACCAATCACATGGAAGTTGCTTCAATACATTTAGGGGTGTGGTCCTGGTAAAAACAATCTCCTGAATTCCAAACTGAATGTCAGAATGCGAAACAAAGGTTATTTAAGCAATTTTGAGCATGACATAGTTGTTGGTGCCAGATGGGCCAGTCTGAGTATTTCACAATCTGCTCAGTTACTGGCATTTTCAAGCACAACCATTTCCAGGGTTTACCAAGAATGGTGCAAAAAGGAAAAACATCCAGTATGCGGCAGTCCTGTGAGCGAAAATGCCTTGTTGACACTAGAGTACAGAGTAAAATGGGCCGACTGATTCAAGCTGATAGAAGAGCAACATTGACTGCAATAACCACTCGTTACAACCGAGGTATGCAGCAAAGCATTTGTGAAGCCACAAAACGCACAACCTTGAGACTGATGGGCTACAACAGCAGAAGAACCCACCAGGTACCACTCATCTCCACTACAAATAGGAAAAAGAGGCTACAATTTACACAAGCTCACCAAATCTGGACAGTTGAAGAGTGGAAAAATGTTGCCTGGTTGTAACGATTGGTGTCAGCACACAGAGAGAATCTGATCATTGATGATCTGCAGAATCATCAACAATACAGATGCATACCTGATTATGGATGATCTGCAGAATCACCAATAATACAAGTATGACTAACCTCTGGACACCTAATGAAGTGTAAATGCTTGGTGCAACTGTAAGGCTATCTCCCATGGAGCGAGAGACACAGAGACTACTGCAGCCAGTGACCATCTGAGAGGCAGGCGGCCTCTGGCTGTGCAGGGACTATCTCTTTGAGAGGAGGAGATAATCTTGCAGCCAGTGATTCCCTGATGGGCTGGAAATCAGACTGTACTGCAGCCAAGGATTTCCAGATGGATTAGGAATCCGACTGTACTGCAGCCAGTGGACTCCTGAGGTAGAGGCCACTGGCTGAACTGCAGGAAGGACTCTCTGAGGAGCAGGAGTCCTTGCAGCTAACTGACACCTGGTGGACTAGTGTCACGGGTAGTACAGACAAACTGATCATTTGAGGGTTGAGTGACAGTCAGAAGGGTCAGACAGGCCAGGTCAGCAACACACGAGCAGATAAGGTACAGAGACAGAAGGCTGATTCGGTAACCGGGTACAGGCAAGGTTGGCAACTGGTAGACAGATAGGCAGAGGTACCGAATCAGAAAGCAAGAGAGAGGTCAACAGAGCCAGAGGTCATAACAGATATCAAGCACAATCCTAGTCTGAGGTGTAAGGTCCTTGGTCTCGACACCCGGGAACTAGTCTATAGAATAACACAGTATCCTATGCTTGGGTGTGAGGTCCTTGGTCTCAACACCCTGGAACTGGTCTAAAGTATAACACAGTAATCCTAAGCTTGGGTGTGAGGTCCTTGGTCTCAACACCCTGGAACTGGTCTAAAGTATAACACAGTAATAACACAGTAATCCTAAACTTGGGTGTGAGGTCCTTGGTCTCAACACCCTGGAACTGGTCTAAAGTATAACACAGTGATGACAAAGTAAATGACAAAAGCGGAATCTGGCTAAGTGTGAATTCCCAGTTTCAACTGGTTCTAACACACTGTAGGAGCTGACTGAGGTCTGAGTGCTCACACGTAAGTACTCGCAACGGCAGACAACCAGCAACTGACAAGCAAGATCTATATATACTACAGCGCTCCGCAACGCCGCCCCCAGCCACTCAGCCAATCAGGAGTTCCGCTGGGATCAGCTGATCGTCCTGATCAGCTGATACCTCTCCTACTGGCATAAAGGTCCTGTCTTCTGGCGCGCACGCGCGTAGCTCTCCATCTGTGTGCACTAGAAGGCCCAGGCAAACCAGACACATGTTGCTGTGCAGAAACCGCCGGTCTGAACGCAGAGACAGCCGACCCACCGCCAGACCGTGCGGCGGCATCTCCGCTATTCATTACAGTAAACCCCCCCCCCCCCGAGGAGTGGACTCCGGACACTTCCCACCCGGCTTCCCAGGATGTGAGTTATTAAATTCTTTCTTTAATTCTTCCGCATGCATGCGACCATCTGGCACCCAAGTTCTTTCCTTCACACCATATCCCTTCCAGTGGACCAGATACTGCACAGAGTTTTGCACTAAGCGAGAGTCCAGAATCTTTTCAATCTCATTTTCAGGTTGAACATCAACCATCACGGGGGGGAGAGGAATCCACGTGCACTGCTGGCTTCAACAGAGACACATGGAATGATCTCACACCTCTCATGCTGGCTGGGAGATCAATCGCATAAGTGACATTATTAATCTTTGTGGTCACTGGAAATGGTCCTATGAATCTAGGACCCAGTTTGGGTGATGGTCGCTTCAAGACCAAATACCGAGTGGATACCCATACCATGTCTCCCCAGGAGAAAACCTCCACTCTACAGACCGCCTTTTATCAGCCTGTTTCTTCTGGGTCTGGAAAGATTTCCCCAAGTTCCTCTTAACCATTCCCCAAATCTCCCTCAAAGCTCTCTGCCAATCCTCCAAGGCTGGGAATGGTGTAGACGCCACAGGTAACGGGGCAAACTTGGGTGATCTTCCCGAAACTACCTGGAATGGGGAAAATCCTGAAGAGGAACTCTTCAGATTGTTGTGCGCAAATTCCGCAAATGGTAAAAATTTTACCCAATCGAACTGAGCATCTGCGACATAACATCTGAGAAATTGCTCCAGGGTCTGGTTAACTCTCTCGGTCTGGCCATTGGTCTATGGGTGGTAACCTGATGAAAATGCAAGGTCCATATCCAGCTGATGGCAAAAAGCTTTCCAAAACTTTGATACAAATTGGACTCCCCAATCTGACCCTACATTTTCCGGAATGCCATGCAGCCGGAAAACGTGCTGGATGAAGGGATCAGCCAACTCCTGGGCCGAGGGGAGTCCTTTTAGTGGAACAAAATGGGCCATCTTACTGAATCCATCCACTACCACCCAAATGACTGTCTTGCCCTCAGACCTGGGGAGTTCTCCTACAAAATCCATGGACAGATGAGTCCATGGTTCACTTGACACTGGTAAAGATTGTAACGTACCCACAGGTGCCTGGCAAGAAGGTTTACTCCTAGCACATACTGCACATTCCCTCACAAACTCCTTACAATCTGTTGCTAATGTAGGCCACCAAGCGCATCTGGCCAGCAAATCCTGAGTTCTGATGGCCCTGGGATGACCTGCATTCTTATGGGAATGAAACAGATGTAAGAGTTGCAGACGAAAAGGTAGTGGTACAAACATCACCCACTCGGGCTTCCCCTCTGGAACATCCTATTGGTAGGGACTCAGAGTGACTGTCCAATCTTTCCAAGTCTCGGTAGCTGCCAGGACTACCCTCTGAGGTAGAATGGTCTCGAGGGCTGAGGGTTGTACTGTCTCGGGCTCGAAACACCTGGACAAGGCGTCAGCCTTGATGTTTTTACTACCTGGGGTATATGTTATAACAAATCTGAATCTTAAAAAGAATAAAGACCACCAGGCCTGACGAGGGCTAAGTCTCTTGGCGCCCTCTATGTACTCCAGGTTTTTATGATCTGTATAAACTGTGATAGTATGCTCTGCACCTTCTAGCCAATGTCGCCATTCTTCAAAAGCTAATTTAATAGCTAAAAGCTCCCGATTGCCAATATCGCAGTTTTTCTCTGCGGGTGAAAACCTACGAGAAAAGTAAGCGCACGGGTGAAGTTTGCCCTGCAAACCAGAGCGCTGAGACAATACAGCCCCCACCCCAACCTTTGAGGCATCCACCTCCACAATAAAGGGGAAGGTGGCATCTACATGTCTTAAAATGGGTGCAGAACAGAATAGTTTTTTCAGTGTAGAGAAAGCAGAATGTCCCTCTGCTGACCAGTGGTAAGTATCAGCTCCCTTCTTGGTGAGACTGGTGAGAGGTGAGACCACTGAGGAGTATCCCTTTATGAATCTCCTGTAGTAGTTGGCAAAGCCCAAAAATCTTTGGAGTGCCTTCAATCCCACAGGCTGAGGCCACTCCAAAACAGCAGAAACTTTTCCTGGATCCATGGAGAGGCCAGACGTAGAGATAATGTACCCCAGGAAAGCAACGGAGGTTACCTCGAAGAGGCATTTTTCCAATTTAGCGTAAAATGAAATTCTGTCTTAATTTCATTAACACAAACTTGACATGTCTTCTATGTTCCAACAGACTGGAAGAGAAGTTCAGTATGTTGTCCAGATATACTAAGACGAACTTCCCCAACACCTCCCTGAATACCTCATTTAGCAACTCTTGGAAGACGGCCGGAACGTTATACAACCCTAAGGGCATCACCAGATACTCGTAGTGCCCGTCGGGTGTGTTCCATTTGTCACCATCTCTAATTCGAACCAGGTTGTATGCGCCTCTTAAATCTAGTTTAGAGAAAATCTTGGCGTTGGTAACCTGAGTGAACAAATCATCAATCAAGGGCAATGGATAACGATTTTTCACTGTAATCTTGTTCAAACCTTGATAATCAATGCAGGGTCGAAGGCCTCCATCTTTTTTTTTTTACAAAAAAGAATCCTGCCCCAGATAGATTATAGAGGTGACCCCTTGGAGCCATACAACCAGATCTTAAGTCGATGGGACAGTCGAAGGTACGGTGAGGGGGAAGTTTATCTGCCGATTTAGGACAGTATACATCAGCAAATTCTGCGTACTGAGTTGGCACACCTTTAACCTGAATCTTGGTGTTCCCTACGGTTACTTTCGCTAAACAGTGATGATGACAATGGGTAGACCAGCTTGTTAGCTGACCTGAAGCCCAGTCAATCTGAAGGGGAGTGAAGGTGTAACCATGGCATGCCAAGAATAATGGTGGAGGCTGTCATACGCAGGACCATAAACTGTAAACTCTCTTTGTGTAGTACCCCAACATTAAATATCAGCTCTGGGGTTTGAGAAAGGGGTTGTCTACTTTGCAGAGGAGAGTCATCTACAGCAGTGACCAAAAGCTGTTGGTCTAACGGGAGTAAGGGAATCCCCAAATTCTTTGCAAACTCGTAGTCTATAAAGTTAGCCTCTGAACCAGAGTCTAAAAAAGCTTCAGTGGACACAGTCACACCCTCTCATGTGATAGAGCAGGGAAGGAGCAGACGATTACTGTTTAGAGGTAATGACTGCGCGCCTAGGGTATTACCTCTGACTACACCTAGGAGGCAGCGTTTCCCGACTTCTTAGGACAATTTTGTACCTTATGACCCTCCTCTGCACAGTACAAACAGAGCTGTTCTGTTTTCCTGCAATTCTTTTCCACCTGGGTCAATCTAGAATGTCCAATTTGCATTGGCTCTGGCGGAGGCGACACAGGTGGAGGAGAGGCGTGGGAGACATATCTTACAGTATTCTTACCCTGGGATTGTTTTTCATAGAGTAAACAGCGATCAACCCGTACTGCTAAAGAGATTGCCTCATCAATAGATTTTGGTTCAGGATGTCCCAACATCAAATCAGAGACTGCATCTGATAAACCTGACAAAAAGCAGTCTAACAAAGCAAATGTCCCCCACCTAGCTGACACAGCCCACTTCCTGAATTCAGCTGCGTAAACTTCTACCAGATCTGTACCCTGATGCAAAGTCTTAAGCTTCCGCTCAGCGGTAGAGGCAATGTCCGGATCATCATAAATTATGGCCATAGCCTTAAAAAATCCCTCAACTGATGAGAAAGCCTCATGCCCTGCCTGAAGGCTATATGCCCATGTTTGTCTTTATAAAAGTAATTCTCTGTGCCTCAGTTCCTGATAAATTAGGTCTTAATTCAAAATAAGACAATACTCGATTTCTAAAGTTCTGGAAGTCAGATCTATGCCCAGAAAACCTTTCGGGTACAGACATACGCAAGTCTGTAACAGGAGGAGATCGCACTGCATTCACAGCCGTTTGTAGGACTTGTATGGACCCAGACAAAGCTGTAATCTGGGTCTGTTGGCCATCCAACACCCTGATGAAATTCTCCACCGTGGTGGTTAGTCCATCAATACGGCTGTTGAGTGCGTCCATTTTGTTTTTTGGGTCTGCCATTCTGTAACGATTGGTGTCAGCACACAGAGAGAATCTGATCATTGATCATCTGCAGAATCATCAACAATACAGATGTATACCTGATTATGGATGATCTTCAGAATCACCAATAATACAAGTATGACTAACCTCTGGACACCTAATGAAGTGTAAATGCTTGGTGCAACTGTAAGGTTATCTCCCGTGGAGCGAGAGACACAGAGACTACTGCAGCCAGTGACCACCTGAGAGGCAGGCGGCCTCTGGCTGTGCAGGGACTATCTCTTTGAGAGGAGGAGATAATCTTGCAGCCAGTGATTCCCTGATGGGCTGGAAATCAGACTGTACTGCAGCCAAGGATTCCCAGATGGATTAGGAATCCGACTGTACTGCAGCCAGTGGACTCCTGAGGTAGAGGCCACTGGCTGAACTGCAGGAAGGACTCTCTGAGGAGCAGGAGTCCTTGCAGCTAACTGACACCTGGTGGACTAGTGTCACGGGTAGTACAGACAAACTGATCACTCGAGGGTTGAGTGACAGTCAGAAGGGTCAGACAGGCCAGGTTGGCAACACACGAGCAGATAAGGTACAGAGACAGAAGGCTGATTCGGTAACCGGGTACAGGCAAGGTTGGCAACTGGTAGACAGATAGGCAGAGGTACCGAATCAGAAAGCAAGAGAGAGGTCAACAGAGCCAGAGGTCATAACAGATATCAAGCACAATCCTAGTCTGAGGTGTGAGGTCCTTGGTCTCGACACCCGGGAACTAGTCTATAGAATAACACAGTATCCTATGCTTGGGTGTGAGGTCCTTGGTCTCAACACCCTGGAACTGGTCTAAAGTATAACACAGTAATAACACAGTAATCCTAAGCTTGGGTGTGAGGTCCTTGGTCTCAACACCCTGGAACTGGTCTAAAGTATAACACAGTGATGACAAAGTAAATGACAAGAGCGGAATCTGGCTAAGTGTGAATTCCCAGTTCCAACTGGTTCTAACACACTGTAGGATCTGACCGAGGTCGGAGTGCTCACACGTAAGTATTCGCAACGGCAGACAACCAGCAACTGACAAGCAAGATCTATATATACTACAGCGCTCCGCAGCGCCGCCACTCAGCCAATCAGGAGTTCCGCTGTTATCAGCTGATCGTCCTGATCAGCTGATACCTCTCCTGCTGGAATAAAAGTCCTGCCTTCTGGCGTGCGCGTGCGCGCGTAGCTCTCCATCTGTGTGCACTAGAAGGCCCAGGCAAACCAGACACATGTTGCTGTGCGGAAACCGCCGGTCTGAACGCAGAGACAGCCACCCCGCCACCAGACCACGCATCTCCGCTATTCATTACACTGGTCTGATGAGTCTCGATAGAGTCCGAATTTGGCATAAACAGAATGAGAACATGGATCCATCATGCCTTGTTACCACTGTGCAGGCTGGTGGTGGTGGTGTAATGGTGTGGGAGATGTTTTCTTGGCACACTTTAGTCCCTCAGTGGGCATCATTTAAATGCCACGGGCTACCTGAGCATTGTTTCTGACCATGTCCATCCCTTCATGACCACCAAGTACCCCTCCTCTGATGACAACTTCCAGCAGGATAATGCACCATGTCACAAAGCTTGAATCATTTCAAATTGGTTTCTTGAACATGACAATGAGTTCACTGTACCATAATGGCCCCCAGTCACCGGATCTCAACCCAATAGAGAATCTTTGGGATGTGATGGAATGGGAGCTTTGTGCCCTGGATGTGCATCCCACAAATCTCCATCAACTGCAAGATGCTATCCTATCAATATGGGCAAACATTTCTAAAGAATGCTTTCAGCACCTTGTTGAATCAATGCCACATAGAATTATGGCAGTTCTGAAGGTGAAAGGGGGTCAAACACCGTATTACCTATGGTATTCTGCTCTTCTGCCCTGGTCCACATGACATATGCCATCTTTTCAAGCTGACTACAGCTTCTGCTGGCATTTGTCATTTCCGGCGGGGTCACGTACGTGTGCCACAATGCATGCTGGGACATGTATGCCGGGAGATGTGAGTGCAGAGCTGCGAAGCATGCTAGGGGATGTATGCTGGAAGATGTAATCTGAGAGATGAGAGTACAGCTCTGTATGCATGCATCACAGCATGCAAGTGCGTGTAACTCCCGCCATGAATTACAAATGCCGGCAGAAGCTCCTGTCAGCTTGAGAAGATGGTGCATGTAATACAGGGATTGTTGCCAGAGGAACAGCACTCTGCAGGGAAGTAATGGTGCGCCCCAAACCCCACATCCCCAACGACACAAACCATTACAGACCTCCCTTGTGGGAAGATTTGGTTTTCAAAAATGAAAAAAAAAATACTGCTCAGGTCCATTAAATGGTAAAACCCTAGGAATGTAATATGGTAAAGAAAATGTTCCATGTTGTCAGATCTTTTATCTGTCTATGTCTGTTCCTCCTCCTGAGAAGAACAAGAATCTTATATTTTCTCCAAGGGAACAGCTTGTCACTTTTCTTTTAATTTAAAAGTAAAAGGTGTGAAAAGTACTCTTTTATTTGAATATGATAACGCCTGTATTGAAGTGTAATGCACTGAGCTGAATACACTATTTTATATCAAACAAGCAAGACGTTAATCCAATTTCCATAACATACGCATAACATGAAACGTCAGCTTTTTATAAGATAACAGGATGCCTCTGAATATTCACACAGGAACTTATCTTGATCCGCTAGGATACTTCGGTTCAGGCACGTGCAGAAGGGGGTTGCTCTGGGTGCCCAGGCACCCCCTTCACCCTTTCCAACTGAACATCAGCCACATAGCACCTGAGGAACTGCTCCAGTGACTGATTGACTCTCTCAGTTTGTCCGTTGGTCTGTGGGTGGTAACCTGAGGAAAATGACAAATTCATTCCTAGATTATGACAAAATGCCTTCTAAAATTTGGACACGAATTGGACTCCCCTATCTGACACCACATTTTCTGGTATCCCATGTAACCTAAAAATGTGCTGGATGAAGAGATCCGCCAATTCCTGAGCTGAGGGGAGTCTGTCCAATGGAATAAAGTGGGCCATTTTGCTGAATCTGTCAACAACCACCCAGATAACAGTTTTACCCTCTGACCTGGGAAGTTCACCCACAAAATCCATGGACAGATGGGTCCATGGTTGCTCAGGCACCGGCAAGGACTGAAGTGTGCCCACCGGAGCCTGTCTGGACGGTTTGTTCTTAGCACAAACCGAACAATCTCTGACAAACTCCTTACAGTCAGTTACCAGAGACGGCCACCACACACTCCAGGATGCCCTGCATTCTTATGTGCATGGAACAACTGTAGAATCTGCAACCGGAATTGCATAGGAACGAACAGTACCCCATCTGGTTTCCCCTCAGGAATATCCCTTTGGTAAGGACCCAATGCAGACATCCAATCCTCCCACGTGTTGGTGGCTGCTATGACAACCTTCTCAGGCAAGATATTCTCTGGGGCTGGGGGCTGTACTGTCTCAGGCCCATGTCTGCGAATCCCCGGATAACAAAGTTTTGGTGAATGTTACTTTCTGACTTTCTGAGCCTAAAGATGTAGGCCGTAACTCAAAATAGGAAAGACAGCGGTTCCTAAAATTCTGAAAATCTGACCTATGCCCTGAAAACCTTTCAGGGAGCGGAACCCTAAGTTCCATAACCACAGGCACTGTTACGTTAGCGGTCTGAAGGATCCGCACCGCTTCAGACAGCTGATTGATCTGTGTCTGCTGAGCGTTAACCGTGTTGGTCAAGGCGTTAATAGCCGTGGTTAACAGCTCAACTTGACCGCAAAGTGCATCCATAGACATTTTGGTCTGCTATTCTGTAACGATTGGTGCTAGCAAGATCAGAGTTCTGATTATCAGGTGATCTGCAGTATCACCTATAGTACAGATATATACCTGATTATACCTGATTATATAGTGATCTGCAGAATCACCAATAATATAGATATACGATACAGATGCTAAGTGTACAAGTAAGTAACACTATTTTATTGCACTGCGTGTAGTGATTGGTGCAACAGTATGTACTGAGAGTTTTGCCAATACCTCACCAGAGGAGCTGGTGGGCACTGTAGTACAGCACCTCTCACCAGAGACGAGGGCTCCCTCGTGAGAGTAGAGTGGTCAGACAGAACGGTTCAGCAACAGACAGACAGATTACAGTACAAAATCGACAGGCAAAAGCAGAACAGTATCCAGGCAGAGTTTGGCAGTTAGATCAGATAAGCAAAGGTACAGAATCAGGAGACAGAGACAGAGTGTTTAACAGGCTGAGTTGGCAACAGGATCAGATAGGCTAAAGTACAGAATCACTAAGAATAACGTTGGTCAGAGCTAGCCAGAGTCATACACAGATAATACACAATTAGTACAATTTAAGCTATCAAGCAGATCCTAAGCTTAGTGTGTATTCCCAGTTCCTGCCGGTTCTAACACACTAGGGAACTGACTAAGGTCTGAGCGCTAACACAAAGTATTCACGACAGCAGACAAATTGCAAGTGAAGCCGAGAGGCTTAAGAAGCGGAGGAGACCCTCTAAACATGGCCATCAGCCTCAGCCAATCAGGAGAGGCTAATGTGCTCCCTGAAGTCAGCCGACCAGCTGGTCAGCTGACGCGCCTCCGCCTGGTGGCGAGCGCGCGCACGTGCTAATGTGCCCCTGAGAACAGTAGAGACACGTGTCCCCGGCGTACTAGACACCTGAGACGCGGAAAACCTGGCAGGCAGGGACCCAGCAATGCCCTCGGTTGCCCCATCATCCCCCGCAGCCGACAAGCGGCGACCACCGCCCGTCCTCGGCATGCTAGACGGCCCAAGGCACAGGGAGACTGGCAGGCAGGGTACAAGAAGCAGCTGCGGTGGTACTGTTATCCACCGCAGCTGACAATTCACTATTCATTACACCTCTCCCTCCCCCAGCATTCACAGTGACCTCTCCCTCCCCCAGCACCCACACTGACCCCTCCTCCTCCAGCACCTACATTGACTTTTCTCTCATTCCAGCAGCACCCTTCCTGTCCCCAGCAGTACCATTTCTGTCTCCAGCAGCACTCACAGTGACCTCCTACAGGACCTAAACTGACATCTCCCTCCCCCAGCACCCCCAATGACTTTCCCTTCCTGCAACACCCACACTGACCTCTACTTCTCCCAACATCCACCCCTTCCCCCCCATAACTGGCATCTAGTACTCACACTCACATGACCTCGAGTACCTGCACCCAGGCCTGACATTGCACCCAGTACTCACACCTGCACACAGCCTCTACATGGCACCCATTATCTGCACCAAACAACCACTTAACCAGTACCCACACCCAAAGTATCTGCATTCAAAACCAATGTGATGCCCAAGGCCACCCATAGCCAGCACCCGGTACAGTATTCACACCCATGTCACATCCAGTACCTGCACTACGCACCCACATGACATCCAGTACATGCACCTAGATCTCACATGGCACTAAGTACTTGCAATCAACACCCACATGACACTCGATACCCACCCATAGCCAGAACCCACATGATACTCGGTACTCACACCTAGAACACGCATGGCACCCAGCATCTGCATTCAGCACCCACATGACAACCAATACCCCCTAGCCAGAAACGAGGAGGGGTGGGTGTGCGGAGGGGGGGGGGGGGAGCGCGTTGCAAGGACCCTTTTTTAAATTTGAGCACCACCCACTTAAGGACCCTCTGAACAGCCCTGCTTCGGTTACTTTTTAGACCTCTGCTTCCTTTATTATACTTGTGTAGCTTTCACTACACACCAGCAAACATGCCATTGGGCAAGTCACAGGACCTAAGGCACGTACACACGCCGTACTTTTTCAAACGATGCGTCCGTCAGACCCTCCTGCGGTGTGGTCGTTCTGCCCACATTTCCACGTGAGAACAAGCTGTCGGCAACCTGATAAGACTGTGTTTGACTGATCCGCTCGGATCAGTCAAAAACAGTCTTATTAGTCTGCCGACAACTTGTACTCACGTGCAACTGTCGGCTGAACGACCGCACCGCAGGAGGGTCTGACGGACCCGTAGTTTGAAAAATTATGGCGTGTGTACGTGCCTTTAAGCTGTAAATTCCTAAATGAAAAAAGAGCTACAATGACACTTTCTATGCTGATTCCCTTTTTTTTACCCAAAGTAGCAACAGCTGATTTCTGTGGACATGGAAGCTGCTCTGGAAGGCCCCATACCGTGCCTGGCACTGTAAATACTGTGATCCGCATTTCATTTCTTCTCCCTAATCTCTGTGAAAGGATGGCTCAGTGGCACACAGGCAGACGCACAGTATCTTCCAGGCCATACATGCTGGGATGCTCTAAAGCACAGCTCCCCCTACATATGGCACAAGCCATTATCAGCCTTTGTAAGCACAGAAAACTGTCTTTCAAGAGGGAAGTATGGCTAATCAACAGCATTTGTATATTAGTAACATGACTGCAGAGATTAGATTGTAAGCTCCTCTGAGGAGTGACAACACACATGAGTCGAGTGACAGCACACACACACAGGACAGGAGTCACAACACACACAGAAGTGACAACACTCACACAGGACAGGAGTGACGACCAGGGCCGGATTTCTGGCAAGGCCACATAGGCCATGGCCTAGGGCACCAGAAATTTAGGGGCGGCTCAGTGAGGGGCAGTAAAGATGTTTTATGCAGCCATCCCTATCTACAAGGACATATTTAACCTTTGAACTCTCTGTCCTGTACTTGTGTCATCCCTGCAAGTCCTGTAAGCGCTATCCTGCAGGTACACATCAGCCTAACTCACATGGAGACACAATGGGTCCATCATTAATGAGATGGCAAACATAACATAAAAGTTGTTAAGGAAAACATAACTTATAATCTATACGCATATTACTGAAATAGCTATTGTCTGTGACATCCAATGATAGAAAGTAAGTAGATTTCTCATTGGGGCACACAGAGACAACAACCATACAGATGGTATACTGTAGTTGGCCTTGGGCGGTAAAAAGTACAAATCCGGCCCTGGTGACGACACACACAGGAGTGACAACACACACAGGAGTGACAACACACACAGGAGTGGCAACACACACACACACACACACACACACACACACACACACACACACACACACACACACACACACACACACACACACACACACACACACACACACACACACACACACACACAGCACAGGAGTCACAGCACATGCAGGAGTGACAACACACACAGGACAGGAGTCACAACACACACAGGAGTGACAACACGCACACACACACACACACACACACACACACACACACAGCACAGCACAGCACAGCACAGCACAGCACAGGAGTCACAACACATGCAGGAGTGACAATACACACAGGACAGGAGTGACAAAACACACACACTATACACACAATCACACAGAACAACCTGGGACTCAAGTTTATGAGGATGCTTATCTCTCCTCTACCCTTCTCCTCATAACCATGTCTCGTCTTCACTTCCCTCCTCCCATCTGAAGCTCCTCTCTCTCTAACTTCCAGCTTGCTAAGTCTACTTTCCTGGCTGACTTGCTCCCATAGCAGCACTCTACTTGACATTGTGCTGCTCTCCCACAGACTCATCTTCTCCTCCACACACTCCCTGTTCTCACTTGACTGCACAACAAGGGAAACTCCTGTGTACAGTGCAAACAGGAACAGCCACGTGGACCTCCTACAGTGAAGTGTGTACACAGCAGTTAGGAGGGAACACACAGGATGAGGTATCTGGCAATCTGTTGGGTAATTAGC
Organism: Hyperolius riggenbachi; assembly: GCF_040937935.1. Lineage (NCBI taxonomy): Eukaryota > Metazoa > Chordata > Amphibia > Anura > Hyperoliidae > Hyperolius > Hyperolius riggenbachi. Next base: position 204,750,588 of record NC_090648.1, read on the forward strand.
AGATAATAGTTTCTGGTGCTAGAGCTTACTTTTTTTTTGCACAACCAATGGCTCTGCCCGCCCACTGGCACTCACATCCTCTTATCTCCCTCTCTGCTTTTCCTCCTTTAGTTCCCCTTGCCGCATTGGCCATCCATATCATGGATCTCTAGATTAGCGGCAATCTGCAGCAGGTATGAGAGAGGAGAGCGATGTGTGGGACCGTGCCATAAACTTCAACCACAGGAAGTAACATCACGCTTACTACAGAACTGCTGTGCTGAGTAGTACCAGTGTGACAGTTAGTGTGCACTAGTGTTTTCTCCTCTGCTGTCTGTCTTTGCGTCCTGATTTGCTTTAAAGTCCAACCCCGATTTTAATAAAGTACAAGTACCCCACATCATGTGGCTGAAGCAAGCTGGCGCTGGCAGTGGTCAGACTCGAAGCACCAGAACCCCCTCTGCCACTGCTGCCGACACTGAGGACTGTTCAGGCAGCCAGTCCTCAGTGGCCTCCTCTGCTCCCTCCAACGCTTCTCGTGCAAGGAAAAACCGCCGCCAGACCCTGTTGGACGAGTCTTTCCCTGTTGTTGGCAAGAGGTGGCTGGGAATCACTATGCCTGCCTTACCACCCTTTACCACCACTACCACAACCTCCTAGCTCCTCCTGATTAACAATTACTAACTAAGCTGTCTGGTTCACAATTTTTTTACAGCCGTGGTACCACCAACGCTATGTGCCACCCGGCACTTGGAACAAGGCTCTTGGCACGTGACACTTGGCACGTGGCATGTGGCACTTGGCACGTGGCACTTAGCACATGCCACATGCCAAGTGCCACGTGCCAAGTGCCATGTCCGCAATGCTCCTGGCAGATGTTACACCTGCTGCTGCTGCATTGCCCTGCTCCTGCTGCCTGTGCTGCTCCCACCTCCAGGGTGCCACAGGCCACTGATACCACCTATATTTAACCCAAAACACAATTGCTGTGTAATTTTTTGGAGGTGTCCGGCCTGAAAACTGTCATGTCCCAGTTGTTCGGTTGCAGGAGAGGAAGGCCAAACGCTCTGAAACTCCCCAAAGGCAGACACTCCACCGGTGCAGGATCAGGTGAGCCAAGCCACAGGTAACACCAACAAAGGAGGATCCGCAGTCACAGCGAAGTTGTAAAAGCTGATATTATTTATTGAAAAACGCCACAAAAATGACACAAATAGGACCACAAAATGACTGACGCGTATCGGGCTCAAAATCTGCCCTTAATCATAGTCATACAGATTCTGAAAGAGGCGGGGACTTTATAGCAGCAGGAGAAGGAAGGGGAAAAGCCCACACCCAGTCACCCTGAGAAAAGTCACTACCCCTTAAAGGGAACAATACACATCTTGTAACAAAAGACAGCTAGATAGCTAAATAGAGATAATGCATCATTACAAAAGTACAAGAGTGTAGCAAAATTTGTAAAAAACATCTAAATGTTAAAATGTAAATGTAAAAAGTAAATAGAAAAACTGGCACCTGAAGGAAAGAAAAATCTTTCTTAACTGTCATATATTAAACTGATGTCCCAACGGGTGTTTAAGCCATCAGGGAAGCGGGTACCCATACGGTGAATCCAGAACTCCTCTCGTTTAAGGAGGAGCCTCTGGGGGTCGCCTCCCCTAAATGGGAGGACCACTCTTTCCACACCCTGGAATTTAAAAGAGGTCATATTCCCACTGTGACAGTTCTCAAAATGCTTGGAAACAGCAGATTTTTTAAAGGTGTTCCAGCTAGTCGCACAGTAGTGCTCACCTATCCTCGCTCGAAGATTGCGGGTGGTGCACCCCACATACTGAATGTGACAGCTGGTACACGAAATTACATAAATAGTGTGTTTAGTATCACAGCTGATATACTGCAAAATGGGAAAGGACTTGTTAGTGGTATATGAAAAAATGGAAGTACCTCTATGGTGACACCTACAGTAATGACATGTGGTAAAACCACAAGGATAAGATCCTACTGTTCTCAGCCAGGTCGGGGTACGTATAGAAGCCGGAGACCTAAAAAGGCTGGGAGACAGGAGGGACCCTAGAGTGCGTGTTTTGCGAGATGAGAAACGGTACCCTGCACCCAGAACTTGTTTTAATTTAAGATCTGAATGCAACACTGGGAGATATTTTTTGATGGTGTCAACAATGTTTTTGTATTCTAAACTATATTCTGTTACAAACGTGACAGCACCCTTCCCTGTTCGTCTTTGTCTATCCTTATTGCTGTCCAAAAGCTCAGTCCTAGATTTTTTGGCCACTTTATTACGACTGGTTTTTAGATGCTTGTCTGTGTATCCCCTCTGCCGCAACCTACACTCAATCAGACTGCACTCCTTATTAGCACTCTCCAAAGTAGAGCAATTACGAATTGCTCTGACAAATTCACCTGTCGGTATAGCATTGATGGTGTGTATAGGGTGACAAGAATTAGCTAAAAGAATAGAATTACCCGATGTGGGTTTCCGAAAAGTACATGTAGAAATAGTATGTGTCACAGAATCACCTGTCAATGTGAGATCTAAATAGTCTATCGAAATTGCATGGGTGTTCATGGTAAAAATCAGATTTAATTGATTGTCATTAAGGTAGTACAAAAAAGACTCCAAAATGTCGGGAGGGCCCTCCCACACCAACAACAAATCGTCTATATATCTGCCATACCATTGTATATGGGAGGCAAAAGGATTATCATCTCCAAAGATGCGGAGTTCCTCCCACCAACCCATGTATAGGTTGGCCAGGGAGGGGGAAAACTTTGCCCCCATAGAAGCTCAAGAACAGTAGGATCTTATCCTTGTGGTTTTACCACATGTCATTACTGTAGGTGTCACCATAGAGGTACTTCCATTTTTTCATATACCACTAACAAGTCCTTTCCCATTTTGCAGTATATCAACTGTGATACTAAACACACTATTTATGTAATTTCGTGTACCAGCTGTCACATTCAGTATGTGGGGTGCACCACCCGCAATCTTCGAGCGAGGATAGGTGAGCACTACTGTGCGACTAGCTGGAACACTTTTAAAAAATCTGCTGTTTCCAAGCATTTTGAGAACTGTCACAGTGGGAATATGACCTCTTTTAAATTCCAGGGTGTGGAAAGAGTGGTCCTCCCATTTAGGGGAGGCGACCCCCAGAGGCTCCTCCTTAAACGAGAGGCGTTCTGGATTCACCGTATGGGTACCCGCTCCCCTGATGGCTTAAACACCCGTTGGGACATCAGTTTAATATATGACAGTTAAGAAAGATTTTTCTTTCCTTCAGTTGCCAGTTTTTCTATTTACTTGTACTTTTTGTATGAAATTTTAACATTTAGATGTTTTTTACAAATTTTGCTACACTCTTGTACTTTTGTAATGATGCATTATCTCTATTTAGCTATCTAGCTGTCTTTTGTTACAAGATGTGTATTGTTCCCTTTAAGGGGTAGTGACTTTTCTCAGGGTGACTGGGTGTGGGCTTTCCCCCTTCCTTCTCCTGCTGCTATAAAGTCCCCGCCTCTTTCAGAATCTGTATGACTATGATTAAGGGCAGATTTTGAGCCCGATACGCGTCAGTCATTTTGTGGTCCTATTTGTGTCATTTTTGTGGCGTTTTTCAATAAATAATATCAGCTTTTACAATTGCTGTGACTGCGGATCCTCCTTTGTTGATGTTACCAGTTGTTCGGTTGGAATTTGGACACAATGTGGGCTGCACGACCGCTGTCTGGAACCTAGTCCTGATGTTAATTTACAGCCATTTTTTTTTTTTGGGGGGGGGGGCATTTTAAGTCCCCACATAATCACTTAGTGTTTCCCTTTAAAAAAACATGATGCTACATGCCTCATTTACCCTAAAAAACATTTAGAAGCAATTTAAAGGCCACTTCTGGTTTTCTATAATATATACAGTTACATCATGTGTTTATTTTAAATAATTTTACTCACTTCAGGTTCCCTTTAAGTGACATGTGACATGATTAGGTAGTAATTAGATCATGATTAGATCTGATACAGTGTCAAGCACACAAATTATTATACTGGGTTGCTTTTCATCTTTCTCTGCCTGAAAGAGTTAAAGGGACTCCGAGGAGTGCCCGAATTTAAAAGAATACACTTACCTGGGGCTTCTTCCAGCTCACCATAGGCGGCGAGGTCTGAAGGAGAGGAGCCAGGAGGATGTCACGGGACCTCGCCGCCTACGGTGAGCTGGAAGAAGCCCCAGGTAAGTGTATTCTTTTAAATTCGGGCACTCTTCGGAGTCCCTTTAATATTCAGCTATGCAACTGAAAGTCAGGACCCAGTCAGACTGTAGCATCCTTCACTGATAAGCTTTACTAGCAGAGAACTAGGGTTCAGAAATTAGGGTATAGATAAAAAGGTCAATGGTTCATATATATTAGCACTCAGAGATACTAAAAAGGCTGTTTTATTGAGCTGAGACAAAACAATAAATCTACTTTTTTACATTTTTCAACATAGCATAAAACTGTGGAATATCTAAAAGTCCTTTTTAGAAGTAGAGATGGCTCGAACCTCCGATTTTAGGTTCGCGAATATCTGTTATATTAATATCTGTTTCTCCTGCATTCTATGTTGTGTTTCTCCTGAATTCTATGTTGCTACACAATAGAAGAGGCTAGATTATAACAGCCTTTCCAACCGGTTATGGTGCTCAGAAATTAAGAAACTTCCAAAAGGTTTGAGAGCAAAGGGAAGGCAAACAGTGAATGTTCCAGAATCTGCAGAAAGAAAGTGCAAAAGACAGCAACAGGTATAAACAGAGAAAGGTAAAGTATCAGGAACAGCTACAAACAAGAAGCTTTTCAGCAAATGTTTCCATAGCAAGTCAGACAAATCAGAATTACCTTACCTGGAAATTTAAGATTAAAATGCTTCTAGTACATGAAGGTACATGAAAATGTGTGAGTGGAGTCAAACCTTAACATCCCACAGATGAGTGGACAGAGAAAGATCAGAGAGCTCAAAGCCTGATCTTCCTCTGCATAGATGATAATCAGTATAGCACTTCGAAAGAAATGTGGTAGAATCTTCAGAAGGTGCACGAAAGAGCAAATTTTAGGAAAAAAATGTATATATACAGTGCTGCCCATAATTATTCATACCCCTGGCAAATGTTTACTTAAAGTTACTTTTATTCAACCAGCAAGTCATTTTTGACGGGAAATTATATAGGTGTCTCCCAAAAGATAATAAGATGATGTAAAAGAGGCGTTATTGTAGGAAAAAAACATTTCTCAGCTTTTATTTACATTTGAGCAAAAAGTGTCCAGTCCGAAATTACTCATACTCTTCTCCATCATCTATAGAAAAGCCTTTATTGGCTATTACAGCAATCAAACGCTTCCTATAATTGCAGACCAGCTTTTTGCATGTCTCTACAGGTATTTTTGCCCATTCATCTTTAGCAATGGACTCCAAATCTTTCAGGTTGGAGGGTCTTTTTGCCATCACCCTGGCTATTAGCTACTTCCACAGATTCTTAATTGGATTCAAGTCAGGACTCCAAAACGTTAATGTTGTTGTCTGCTAATCATTTCTTCACCACTTTTGCTGTGTGTTTTCGGTCATTGTCATGCTGAAATGTCCACTGGTGCCCAAGGCCAAGTTTCTCTGCAGACTGCCTGATGTAGTCATTAAGAATCCTCATGTATTGCTCTTTTTTCATGTTGCCGTTTACTGTGATTAGGTTCTCTGGTCCATTGGCTGAAAAACACCTCCAAAGCCTTAGGTTCCAGGGGCAAACCCAGGATTTTCAAGGGGGGGATTCCTGAAAGGTCCCCCTCAGCCACACACAATACAGAATAATAATATGGTAGGACATCATGCTGTATACATGCAATGCAATTTCCTGTCTGATCGACCGACAACGGGATAGATCAGGAACAGTTTGAATACAGATAATAATGAGGACAGCCGACATTGCTAATAAAGGGGAAAGTGAAGCATTCACACAGCAGGGCACAGTTCCCCAGGACTGCTCCATGCTCTGTACACGCGCTGCTGCTCCATGCTCTGTACACACACTGCTGCTCCATGCTCTGTACACACACTGCTGCTCCATGCTCTGTACAGACGCTACTGCTCCATCCAAATCAACTGTAGCAGGGAAAGAAATAGGGCAGTGCTGTGATCTGCAGGATACCTGCAGATATTTTGGTGTCTCAACTTGTGCCTGTCCCCAGACACTGCACTGGCCCTGGTCTGAGGGGGGATTCTGGGCAGCTGCAATCCCCCCCTGCGTTTGCCTATGGGTTCCCACTGCCATGTTTGACAGTGGGGATGGTGTTCTTTGGGTTGAAAGCTTCTCCTTATCTGCACCAAATGAAGGAAACATAATTGTGACCAAACAATTAAATTTCTTTTTTATCTGACTATAACACATAAGACTAAAAGTATTCTTCTTTGTCCAGATGAGCATTTGCAAAGGCCAAGCGAGCTTTTGTGTACCTTATCTGGAGAGGTGGCGTCCTCCTTGGTCTGCATCCGTGGAACCCAGCATTGTGCAGTGTCCGTTGGATTGTCTGCTTCAGACATTGCCACCAGCAGAACCCAGATTCACTAGGATAGCCTTGGTGGTGATCCTTGGATTCTTATTCACCTCTCTGACTATCCTCCTGGCCAGCACAGGTGTCTATTTTGGCTTCCGGCCATGTCCTCTGAGATTTTCCACAGTGCGGAACATCTTGTATTTTTTTTAAATTTTGCTTTGCACGGTATCCACTGGACCGTGAAAACATTTAGAAATGGCCTTGTAGCCCTTTCCTGACTTGTGAGCAGCCACAATGCACAGCCACAGGTCCTCACTGAGCTCCTTTGTCTTTGCCAAGACTGTCCACAAACTAACTGCAGAGAGCTGCTGTTCCACCTGTTGAGTTGATTAATACACCTGTTCCCAATTAATCAGGGTAATTAAGATGCTTTAGAACAGCTTTGACTATTTGGAATGGTATAGAACTTTGTATTTTCCCACAGACTGTGACTGTGAAGGGCATGAATAATTTAGGACTGGGCACTTTTTGCTCAAATGTAAATAAATAAAAGCTGAGAATGTTTTTTCCTCACAGTAATGTCTCTTTTACATCTTCTTATTCTCTTTTGGTAGACACTTATGGCATTTCCCGTCATAAAATGTCTTGCTGGTTGAATAAAAGTAACTTTAAGTCAAAATTTGCCAGGTGTATGAATATTTAGTTACTGTATATATATATCTAAAAGAGAGAGAGAGAGAGAGAGAGAGAGAGAGAGAGAGAGATGTATATATATATATATATATATATATATATATATATATATATATTATATATATATATATATGTGTGTGTGTGTGTGTGTGTGTGAGTATAAAGCTTTAGCAGACCAAACTGATGAAAGACCAAAAGACCAACATACCCAGGATAATATAAGGCAAAATCAAGAAATTGTTGAACAACTGAGCTGAATTGGTGAAGATGTAAAAGATCTCCAGTTATGAAAGTCTTGTGACAGCGCTTGATGCGTGTCCAGATCCAGATGATGAGCTTCCTCTTGAGTATGTGATAGGAAAGTTAGTTGATGAATGCAGTGCTGCTCGGATACCCCTTTTCAAAATCCAAATTGAATTCAGATATCCGGATCCGAATCGGATATCCGAATCCGAACTTTTTGGTATCCTAGTAAAATCGGATATCCGAACTCAATATCATGGATATCCGGTCGGATTCGGATATCTAGATAGAAAACCGGAAGAGGCCTAAAAATGGCTCAAATTGCTTCCAAATCTCAATCTCTCTCTCTCTCTCAATCTCTCTCTCTCTCTCTCTCTCGGACTGAATGCCTCTGAAAGGGATTTTTGCTTCTGCTCGGATATCCTAACTATCCGCCAGGATTTCGGATTTTAACATTGAAATCCAAGCTTGCTCGGATAGTGCTATTCGTATTTAAAAAAATGTCCGAATTGTTTGCAAAGTTCGGATAGTGAAAAAAGTTCGGATTATCTGGGTAGTTCGGATACCCAAATATTGGATGAGCAGCACTGGATGAATGAACATGAAATGCAGACACTGCCTTTTTTGTGTGTGAGAAGCCTGGTCGAAAAAAAAACAAAACAAAAAAACAAGCTAAGCAACAAGAAGTAAAACAAGATAAAGGTGTCACTTCAGAAACTGAGTATGTATTTGAATCTAAGAAAGCATTGTCCACACAAGGATGGAGTATTGATTAAGGAGCTACAAGTCACATGACCAATGACAGAAATATCTTTATTGAATTTGATCAAAATTAAAAAAAAACACAATCACTACAGCGAATGGACGGGTAATGAATTCAGAAGGAACCATTGACAGTTTTCTTTACTGTCCCATCTTTCGTAACACCACCAGAAAAATACCAGTGTTCCAGATTTGGAAAGCAATCTTCTTTCAGTGAAGAAGCTAACCAAGCAAGGAAACACAATGACATTTCAAAGGGACAGTTGTGCTATCACTAAACGTACTGCATGCAAAGGTTGAAATCACAGACCAGCTGTATCAGTTAAACTTCAATGAAAAGTATTCAAACTGCAAGAGGAAAAAAAAAGATTCAAACTGCATCCACTGGCACAGGTATTTAGGACACATAAATCCTGAGGCAAAGAAAAGAAATGTTGAGCACAAAAATGCCAGTAGTTTCAAAATTCTACCTTGTTAGTTAAATCACATGGAGTAACTAACAATATAGATTAATTACTAACATCCTTCTTGTAGCCAAATTAGTTATTGCATTCTCTTGGAAGTCTCTAAAATTACCATATATTCAGTTTAAAAACAGAATTAGCATTACACTTTGCTTTGAAAGATTTTAAGGTTACTTAAGATGATAAAATAAGAACATTTGAAAAACAAATGATCTCCATTCTATACTACTTATCCTCACTGGTCCCTTCCTTTACCTGACTCAGTTTAAATATTGTGTTGTCCGAAAAACCTCTTGATCTCCCTGACAGATTGTTCTTTTTTCCTCCTTTTACTCTCTCATTTCTTACCTCTTTTCTTTCTAGATTTTTCTCAGATGCACTTTACTTTTTTTTAATGCATCTGTGAATGTTGATTATTAATAAGCAAATATATAGGTATATTTAGTATATATTATATTGTCAAATGCAATATGATACTAAATGTAATGTATTAATGTATTTGATATATACTTTTTTCTTCAACATTATTTGTATTATTATAATTTTTCACTAAAAATTATTGAAACAAACAAATATTCTATCATTTGACTTCGGTAATACCCATAATTGTAATAACAGAGATTTCTTGCCACCAACTATCCTGGATTGTCTGTTAGTTGACTAGTCATTATCAAATGCTTAAATAAACATGTGTTGTGATTATAGGGACCTAGCTATACTAAGTTCAGTTTTCCTAGAATTTGGTTGCACTGGTATGAACATATATGATGATGGTATAACCAAAGGAAATACAAATATCCTTGTACAGTAGAAGATCTTTACACAGTAGAAAATCTCAGGCAACTTTTGATGTGTAAGTTGTAAATGGTGTTAAAGGAATATGTACAGAAGTGTTATACAGGCTTTACAGGTTTTTTTTTTTATTACAGTAGATAACAATATGACTGCTATCAGCTTATTTTATTGGTCACATGATCGATGAAGCAATCTCCTAATAAAACATATATCATAAACCTCTTGTTAAGACTGTCAGTCTGCTAGTTTCAAGTGCAGATCGTAATGCTGTTCCATAGTGTCTTGTGTCTAAAGAATTTTTTTCCTTCTGAGACGTTTAAAGACACAGACCATGTTTGGATTTTTAAAAAAGATGTGGCGAATAAATACAGGACTATGTCTGGTTTGTGGGAGCATTTTAATTCTACTCACTATTGCCTTAAGGTTTACCTCTCTGAATTGCTACCAGAGGGATGGCAGAGAAATTATTGATCTTACGACTGCAGACTGCAGGGACTATTACTACAAGACTTTGAACTTATCAGCCAGTGGGAAAAAGAACTGTACTAAAATTATCGAAGGTGACTGGGATGAGGTAAGACAGACTTTGATTGAAAACTTAGAAGTCAAGAAAAGGAGAGTTGTCGCCAGTGATAAAGACTATATAGAACTAGCCAAAGATTGTGCAACATTTAAAACAGTACGGAAATATATTACGTTTAGTCTCAACACTGAAGAAGCAAATTATCCGATTGCGTACTCCATGGTGGTCCATGGTGATATTGAGTCTTTTGAAAGACTTTTAAGATCCATTTACAGTCCTCAGAATATATACTGTGTCCATGTGGATGCTAAGTCTCCAGATACTTTTCATCAAGCTGTACGGGCCATAGTCTCCTGTTTTGACAATGTGTTTGTTGCATCTAAACTGGAATCGGTGGTATATGCATCTTGGTCACGTGTCCAGGCCGATCTAAATTGCATGGAAGACTTGCTAAACAGTACTGTACAGTGGAAGTACCTTATTAATACTTGTGGGACAGATTTCCCATTGAAAACTAATGCTGAGATGGTGAAAACCCTAAAGTCATTAAATGGGAAAAGCAGCATGGAGTCCGAAGCACCACCTGCCAACAAAAAATTTCGATGGCTAAACCACTTTGAAATTAAAAAGCGCATTGAAAAAACTGACATTAAAAAAAGCCCACCTCCCGTTAATATCAAAATTTTCAGTGGCAATGCATACATAGTGGTCACTAGAGACTTTGTAAGAGCTGTGTTTGAAACATCCTTTGCAAAAGAGTTTATGGAATGGGCAAAAGACACATACAGTCCAGATGAGTTTCTCTGGTCTTCACTGCATAGAGTTCCATGGATGCCTGGATCAGTTCCACAACACATCAAATTTGATACGTCCGACATGAATGCAGTGGCAAGGCTGGTGAAATGGCGATTCTTGGAAGGAGACCCTCAGCATGGAGCCCCATATTCTTCATGCACTGGGATGCACAGAAGAGACGTGTGTATATACGGAACTGGGGATCTGCACTGGTTGCTTCAGCAACATCACCTCTTTGCCAATAAGTTTAATCCAAAAGTAGATGATCATGCTCTCCAGTGTCTGGAGGAGCATCTGAGATTTAAGTCCTTCTATAGGAAGATCATGTGACAGAATATGTACCATTGTAAAGTCAATCCAACATAACTAACAACTTCATGATAAAAAATGGAATAGAAAAAAAAAATGTCTGTCATTAGCTGCTAAAAAGACACTGTCAGCTTTTCAACAAGTCATGTGCTAAAGCCAATTTTGTTATTCAGGGTATTATAACTTAGAGAGGCTGCCCCCCCCCCCCCCTTTCAAATCAAGGTCTCCTTCACAAGGACATCTTGTTTCTTATTTTCATATTAATTTTCCCTACACTTTACCACTAGAAAAACTGGTGCCATAGCTTTCCATGGTAACATTGAGAACAGTACATTCGGGCATTCGGCTTCACCTTTTCTGAGTGGTATAAAGCCACAATCATCATTTCAGGGGTGGAAAATGCATTTTAACTGCACAAAGCACTTGTTCATATTTTTTTCTATGTTCAGCAGGATACTATAGCTGAAATTAAAAATGTTTTACTTACCTGGGGCATCTTCCATCCACCGTAGGCTTGTATGTTCCGTACTAATCTCCCACTCCTCCTCCTCTCTCAGCTGTTCGGCCCGCAACAGCAGCCAAGTCCCCAAGTCCCGCTGTACATGTGCACTAGGTGAAGCCTGCCCATGTGCTGAATGCTCCTGGGCCATGGGAGTATGACTGAAGGTGTGTACTTCTGGGCCAGTGCACGCACAGTACTGAGCGACTTGGGCGATGGCTTCTGTAGCAGGCCAAATAACTAAGTGAGAAGGAGGCCCGGGAAGACAGCGAGGGACTTACAAGCCTACAGGGCTGGAAGAAGCCCCAGGTAAGTAAAAGAATAGTCTTTAATTTCATCCTTTAATTTCCTTGAGACCGCTCCACGCCCATGGGCATGGCCGTGGCGGCAGCCCCAGGACCGCCTAACGCAGATTGGCGTCAAGTCATAGGGCTGCAGTTTGCAGGAGATTGCGCGCAGGATGTGCACGCATCCCCTGCTCGGGGGGGGGGGGGGGGGGGAGCTCCGCCCCCTCTTCAGTCTCCGAGTAGTGATCACCGCTCGGAAGTCTGTTAGACAGTGTAATCGCTGTCTATTTACATGTACAGCGCTGCGATCGGCAGCAGCGCTGTACTGGGGACAGCCGTGTGTCAAGGCTGTCCCCTCCTGAGGCTGGGGAGTGATCGGCTGTCATAGGCTGAAGCCTATGACAGCTGAACACCCTGATTGGCTGGCGTGGGGAGGGAGGGAGCAGGGGATTCAATGTAAAAAAAGCAATTTTTATTCAAAAATAAATAACATAAATATTTATAAAAAAAAATAAACAACTGTGGAGTGATCAGACCCCCCCCCCCCCCAGCAGAGAGCTCTGTTGGTGAGGGGAATCACTTGTGTGCTGTGTTGCATAGCCCTGCAGCTTGGCCTTAAAGCTGCAGTGGCCAATTAATAAAAAACAGCCTGGTCTTTAGGGGGGTTTAGCACTGTGGTTCTGAAGTGGTTAATGTGAGGACTGTGTTTGTTTCAGTGTGGATGTTGATGTGAATACTGATAGTTTTGTGCATGTGAATGGGTACCAATGTGTTAGATGTGGTCACTTGCTGATAAACTGTGTCAGATAGTTTGATACTGTGTTGAAACTCACAACTGTGATACTCACATTTGCCCTGAGTTTACACTTGATAAAGTTGGCCATTAACAATACAATTCTTTGGATGATCAATTCTCCAAAATCTGATCAAATTGCATAGTTGCATTACTTCTGTTAGTGGGCCTTAATTATCTATATCACTGTTGAATCGCAGAATCAATCACCCAAAGAATCGTATAGTTAATGGCTACCTTAATGCTGAGTATACACAATGTAATTTCCTGTCAGATTGATCTGTAATCTGACAGGAAGTTGCATCATGTATACGTGTCCAAACTGCTCCTGTTCGTTAATGACCACGAATGGATCAACTTTCCAATGATAACTTCTCAAAATCGAGCTGATCGGACATGTTGGAAATAATAGTTTCGATCCCCTTGATTGAATGGGAAGTTGCATCATGTGTATCAAGCATTAGACGGATCAGTTTGTGTTCTCTTGTGTCATATTAGAGCACAGTGATAACTGTTAAAAGATTTGAATGAAATAGCAGTCATATGACTGCAGTACTATGCAGCACCTGCAGTACAACAGTTCTGCAATAAGTCTTAAGTAATTTCTTACTTAAAATTTTAACTGCAGGGGCCCACAATGCTGCAATAACATGACTGCTATTTATTTTTTATTTATTTTCTATTTATAGATTTGTTTTATTTTTATACAATCATTAAAATAATCTGAAATGAGCCAGGTAAGCGTGCAAACTTTTGCCGTATTGTAGTTGACAATTGTTTTGCTTTTCCACTGTACGCTCTTGACAAAAGTTAAAAGTATATTTTATTTTGCTTCTTTAAAACACAATAGCTAAATTAACTTTGATACAGTTGTATAGCATTTCTGTAATGTTCTATTTTGTTAAATAAAAAAACACAATAGCTATGTGACAATACACCATATTGTTCAGTGCTATCACTCTGTAGGTTTGATTACAGCAGGGGAATGCAGAAATGTGAAACATCCTTTACGCTGCTTGCCAAACACTGTTTATAAGCAGTTTGGTGGAATGGACTTTGATATTATAGGTTGCTTAGACAAGAGAAGCAATAAGGTGGACACAGAGCTACTCATGCAACTTTTTGTGTGTTGCTGAGTTCTATAAAAATTGAGGTGACTATTAAAATCAGCCACAGCTGCTGTGTTTGAATGGTTATCTTACATTTGCATACAATCAGCATAACATTGGCATAAGCTCAGAATTAGCATCTCTACTATTTGTCCTGTTTCCCAGCATGCACCTGCAGAATTTTGAACTGGATATATTGGTCCTTATTCAATTAACTTCTCCTAAGTGTTCTCCTAGGTGATATTTAAAGTAGTCTGAAACGCTGACATAACATTCAATAAAAATGTGTTTTCCTACTTTTTATTACTCATACAGTTATCATATTTGCTTTTGTGCACACGTAATATTGTGTGTTTACAAATTACAAATTTCCAAAGTGTAGTTTTTCTTACCTGGAAAGCTGGCATTGCATTTTATTCTTTTTCTATTATAACTGCTTTTTTAATATATAAAAATCTTCTAATGAGCAATTCTGAACACTGTATGTGCCTGAAGCAGAGACACTTTCTCAGAGAGTGTTTGTTTATGTTCCAGTGTTGATACATTTGTGTTTAACAAGTAAAAAAGATACTGTTATCTCCAGTTTGCATGCGGGTTTGAAGCTGAATAGCAGGAGAAAGCAGTGGCGTCCCTACCATGGGGCGCAGGGGGGCGGGGTGCCCCGGGTGACTGACACCCAGAGGGGTGTCGTCACAACCCCTGATGGAAGAGCAGCGCTAGAAGGAGGGGGGGGGACAGCGGCGGGGAGGGGGGATAGATCCCCCCTCCCTCACCTGGGTCCCCTCCTTCTGCCTCTCTCCCCCGTCGCTGCCCGCCAGTTCATCTCCCCGCAGCCCCGTGTGGGGCCTGCCTCCCGGAGGCAGAGCAGGGCTACGGCAAGATGGCTGCCGAAGCCCTGCACTGGAGACTATTTGTGTCTCCAGTACAGGGCTTCGGGCACCTTCTTGCCGTAGCCCTGCACTCTGCTTGACTGTCAGCGCGGGAGATTTGGCTGGCTGCAGGAGGATAGTCGGGGAGCTGCCTGCGCATGTGAGGTGAGTGAATTTTTTTTTTTACAGGATTATTGTCTGGTGAATGCTCCCTGCATAACGATTATTTTCTGGTTGCACCCTGCATAACGATTATCTTCTGGTGAATGCTCCCTGCATAACGATTATTTTCTGGTGATTGCTCTCTGCATAACGATTATCTTTTGGTGAATGCTCCTGCATAACAATTATTTTCTGGTGATTGCTCCCTGCATAACGATTATCTTCTGGTGAATGCTCCCTGCATAACGATTATTTTCTGGTAATTGCTCCCTGCATAACGATTATCTTCTGGCGAATGCTCCCTGCATAACGATTATTTTCTGGTGATTGCTCCCTGCATAACGATTATCTTCTGGTGAATGCTCCTGCATAACGATTATTTTCTGGTGATTGCTCCCTGCATAACGATTATCTTCTGGTGAATGCTCCCTGCATAACGATTATTTTCTGGTGAATGCTCCCCGCATAACGATTATTTTCTGGTGATTGCTTCCACATAGCGATTATTTTCTGGTGAATGCTCCCTGCATAACGATTATTTTCTAGTGATTGCTCCCTGCATAACGATTATTTTTTGGTGATTGCTCCCTGCATAACGATTATCTTCTGGTGATTGCTCCCTGCATAACGATTATTTTCTGTTGAATGCTCCCTGCATAACGATTATCTTCTGGTGAATGCTCCCTGCATAACGATTATTTTCTGGTGAATGCTCCCTGCATAATGATTATTTTCTGGTGATTGCTCACCACATAGCGATTATTTTCTGGTGAATGCTCCCCGCATAACGATTATTTTCTGGTGACTGCTGCCCACATAGCGATTATTTTCTGGTGAATGCTCCCCGCATAACGATTATTTTCTGGTGAATGCTCCCTGCACAACGATTATCTTCTGGTGAATGCTCCTGCATAACGATTATTTTCTGGTGAATGCTCCGGCATAACGATTATTTTCTGGTGAATGTTCCCCGCATAACGATTATTTTATGGTGAATGCTCCCTGCATAACGATTATCTTCTGGTGAATGCTCCTGCATAACGATTATTTTCTGGTGAATGCTCCGGCATAACGATTATTTTCTGCTGAATGCTCCCTGCATAACGATTATTTTCTGGTGAATGCTCCCCGCATAATGATTATTTTCTGGTGAATGCTCCCTGCATAACGATTATCTTCTGGTGAATGCTCCTGCATAGCGATTATTTTCTGGTGAATGCTCCCCGCATAACGATTCTTTTCTGGTGAATGCTCCCTGCACAACGATTATCTTCTGGTGAATGCTCCTGCATAACGATTATTTTCTGGTGAATGCTCCGGCATAACGATTATTTTCTGGTGAATGCTCCCCGCATAACGATTATTTTCTGGTGAATGTTCCCCGCATAACGATTATTTTCTGGTGAATGCTCCCTGCATAACGATTATCTTCTGGTGAATGCTTCTGCATAACAATTCTTTTCTGGTGAATGCTCCGGCATAACGATTATTTTCTGCTGAATGCTCCCTGCATAACGATTATTTTCTGGTGAATGCTCCCCGCATAACGATTATTTTCTGGTGAATGCTCCCTGCATAACGATTATCTTCTGGTGAATGCTCCTGCATAACGATTATTTTCTGGTGAATGCTCCGGCATAACGATTATTTTCTGGTGAATGCTCCCCGCATAACGATTATTTTCTGGTGAATGCTCCCTGCATAACGATTATCTTCTGGTGAATGCTCCTGCATAACGATTATTTTCTGGTGAATGCTCCGGCATAACGATTATTTTCTGGTGAATGCTCCCTGCATAACGATTATTTTCTGGTGAATGCTCCCTGCATAACGATTATTTTCTGGTGAATGCTGTGCACATAACAATTATTTTCTGGTGAATGCTGCGCACATAACGATTATTTTCTGGTGAATGCTGCGCACATAAAGATTATTTTCTAGTGAATGCTGTGCACATAACGATTATTTTCTGGTGAATGCTGCGCACATAACGATTATTTTCTGGTGAATGCTGCCCACATAACGATTATTTTCTGGTGAATGCTGCCCACATAACGATTATTTTCTGGTGAATGCTGCGCACATAACGATTATTTTCTGGTGAATGCGGCGTACATAACGATTATTTTCTGGTGAATGCTTACCACATAGCGATTATATTCTGGTGAATGCTGCCCACATAACGATTATTTGCTGGTGAAATGCTGCCCACTTTACGATTTCTGGTGAAATGCTGCACTCTTTATGATTATTTTATGGTGAAATGCTGTTCTCGTTACGATTATTTTATGGTGAAATGCTGCCCACTTTATGATTATTTTATGGTGAAATGCTACTCTCTTTGCGATTATTTTATAGCGAAATGTTGCCCACTTTACGATTATTTTCTGGTGAAATGCTGCCCACTTTACGATTATATTATGGTGAAATGCTTCTCTCTTTACGAATATTTTCTGGTGAAATGCTGCTCTCGTTACGTTAATTTCTGGTGAAATGCTGTCCACTTTACGATTTCTGGTGAAATGCTGCCCACTTTACTATACAGGGAGCACCTACAGTATAACCCACCGGTTAGTATGCCACACTCACTCTTTTTTTTTTGGGGGGGGAGGGATGTGAGAGGGGGGGTCTTATAATAGCCAGCACCGGGTGTCAAACACCCTAGGTACGCCACTAGGAGAAAGTGCGTTGTTTAACCATTTCAGTGATGTTCTGGTATAATTTTTTTTCTGGGATAGTAGCCTTCAACCTGTGAGGAATCTTTTAGAGCAAAGTAGAAACGCTGACTTTCAGAGCACTTTAATAAATTGCCTTTAAAGAGAACCCGAGGTGGGTTCTAAGAATGCTATCGGCACACAGAGGCTGGGTCTGCATATAATGCTTAGCCTCTGTTGCTATACTGCTCCTTCCAAGCCCCCCCCCCCCCTCTGCGCTCTGCTATGCACCCATAATTCAAACACCGTGCTAGCAACACACAGCTTGTCACAGCTGGCTGTTTACCTTTCGCAGTGTCAGTCTCGCTACTCCCCCGCCTCCTCCATAGCACCGCTCCCTGCCTGCGTCCCATCCCTCCAATCAGCGGGGAGGGAAGGGACGCAGGCGGGGATCGGTGACATAGAGGAGACAGGGGAGCAGCGAGACGGACACTGCAAAAGGTAAACAGCAGGTTGCAACACGCTGTGTGTTTGATTTATGGAGGCATAGCAAAGCTCACGGGGGGGCCTGGGGTGGAGCAGTATAGCAACAGAGGCTAGGAATTATATGCAAACCCAGCCTCTGTGTGCCAATAGCATTCTTTGAAACCACCTCAGGTTCTCTTTAACCCCCTTGCCAGTCCAATTCTTGCGGCAAGGGAGCAGCGCAGCACTTTTTTTTTTTAAATCCTGTAGCTAGCCTAGCGCTAGCTACATGATAGCCGGTGAGCAGCGGCATACCCCCACCCACTCCGATCGCCTCCGGCGATCAGAGTAAGCAGGAAATCCCGTTCAGAATGGGATTTCCTGCTGGGCTTTCCCGGTCGCCATGGTGACAGGCTGGGATTACGTCACCGACGTCATGGACGTCGGGATGTCAGAGGGAATCCCGATCCACCCCTCAGCCCTGCCTGGCACTGATTGGCCAGGCTGCGCAGGGTCTGGGGGGGGGAGCGGCTCGGCGCAGTGGGTAGTGGCGAATCGGCCGATAGCAGGGCCAGATTTGGACTTCCAAGTGCCCTAGGCCCGGTACCACCAACCCCCCCCCCCCCCCCCCCCACACACACACACACACACACACTCAGGGTACATACACACATCAGACCATAGTCTTTGGAAAATGAAAAATCACAGACCAATGTTACCCCCTTCCATGTAGTATGAGAGCCATACCTACACAGTCTATTCTATGGAGCTGAACTCCACATCAGATAGAAACCTTTGCAAGATGCTGCACTTAACCACCCTGGCGTTCTGATTAAATCGCCAGGGTGGCTGCGGGAGGGTTTTTTTTAAATAAAAAAAAAACTATTTCATGCAGCCAACTGAAAGTTGGCTGCATGAAAGCCCACTAGAGGGCGCTCCGGAGGCGATCTTCCGATCGCCTCCGGCGCCCAGAATAAACAAGGAAGGCCGCAATGAGCGGCCTTCCTTGTTTCGCTTATATCGTCGCCATAGCGACGAGCGGAGTGACGTCATCGACGTCAGCCGACGTCCTGACGTCAGCCGCCTCCGATCCAGCCCTTAGCGCTGGCCGGAACTTTTTGTTCCGGCTACGCTGGGCTCAGGCGGCTAGGGGGGCCCTCTTTCGCCGCTGCTCGCGGCGAATCGCCGCAGAGCGGCGGCGATCAGGCAGCACACGCGGCTGGCAAAGTGCCGGCTGCGTGTGCTGCTTTTTATTTCGTTAAAATCGGCCCAGCAGGGCCTGAGCGGCAGCCGCTGGCGGTGTTGGACGAGCTGAGCTCGTCCAGACCGCTCAGCTGGTTAAAGATGCTGTAAACATGCAACAGATCAGTATCTGCAAAAGATCTGTTCCTGCAAACGATCCATTCCTGCAAAATGCATTAATTGTCTATGATATCTGCAGATCATCATACACACCTTGTTTAACAGACATTCATCTGCAGATCACATCCACCAGGATGGATTTTCAGATCTGCAGATGATTGTCTGATCTGCAGATGAATGTCTGTTAACCATTTACCGACATCCTAATGTATTAAAACGTCATGCTTACCGCTATTAATGGCAACATGACGTTTTAATACGTCGCGCATTCCCGCCGCTGCTACCGCCGTGTGCACGCCGCTGCCACCACTGTTTCCGTCGGGATCCCATGCTGGGTGATTGGGGAAGAAGACCGAACGATCCTCTACCCAATCGCAGTTCTTAGCAAAATGTACTATCCACAGAAAGCCTAATTGGTGGCGAAAAAAACAAGGTATAGATCATTTTCTTGTGATAAGTAGTAATAAAGTTATTAGGGAATAAAAGGGAAGAGCACTGACAACTGAAAATTGCTCTGGTCCGTTAGGATAAAAACCCTTAGGGGTGAACTGGTTAAAGGGACTCCGAGCAGTGCTGAAACTATGGAAAGATGCATATCATTTTAAAGCTCTCTTTCTCCTCTTTCCAATGATATATAAATCGCCACCTTACGCCTTTTAGTTTTCGCTATTTTCGCGATTGAAATTGCAGCGGCCGCGATTTCAATCGCGAAAATAGAGAAAACTAAAAGGCATAGGGCGACGATTTAGGTGTCGCCAGAAAGAGGAGAAAGAGAGCTTTAAAATTATATCCATCTTTCCATAGTTACATTGTATTACACAGGGCGACTTTTTCCTAAAGTCAGCAGCTCCATTCTGCTGAATGAAGCTGCTGACACTGGGGAAAGTGTCGTCCTGTGTAATACAAGTAACTATGGAAAGATGGATATCATTTTCAAGCTCTCTTTCTCCTCTTTCTGGCGACACCTAAATCGTCGCCCTACACCTTTAGTTTTCTTTATTTTTGCGATTGAAATCGCGGCAGCGGCAATTTCAATCGCGAAAATAGCGAAAACTAAAAGGCATAGGGCGGCGGTTTATATATCATTGGAAAGAGGAGAAAGAGAGCTTTAAAATGATATGCATCTTTCCATAGTTTCTGCACTGCTCGGAGTCCCTTTAAACAAAGTGTGTATGCGGATCTGCAGATATAATAGACTATGAATGCATTTTGCAGGAACGGACCTTTTGCAGGAACAAAGACTATGGTCTGATGTGTGTATGCACCTTCACTCAATGGGCTCGATTCACAAAGCGGTGCTAACCCAGTTAGAGACTTTAGGCGTGATAACCATTGCACCATGCTGGTGAAAAGCCAGTTTAGGCGTGATAAGTTTAGGTATGATAAGATTAGGTGTGATAAGTTTAGGCATGCTAAGTTTAGATAAGTGTAGATAACGTGCAAGTCCCGCACGCAAAGCAGCGCCATTAAACTCTATGCGAAGTGCACCAGACTTTGCTAGCGCAAAACTTTTGATCAGCTGTGCACTGCGGTGCTAACGCAGTTGGTGCTTAAACTTATCATGCCTAAACTTATCACACCTAAACTTATCATGCCTAAACTTATCACACCTAAACTTATCACACCTAAACTTATCACACCCAGGGCCGGCCTTAGGTTTCATAGCGTCCTGAGCGTAACCAGATTTTGGTGCCCCCCTGCTTCATCCTCTGCGTGCGCGCGCGCGCACACACACACACACACACTTCACCTTTTCTTCTGAGTTATCTGCTAGATAGGTGGACAGGGAGTGAGGGAGAGAGTGGACAGAGATAGACAATGGGAGGGCAGAGAAAGAGAGAATTACTGCTATTCAGCATATTCTGCACACTGAAATAAAGCTACCAGCCTTACAAGCTGACAAACTGTTAAAACAGGCTGAACCTTCGCTGTACACACTATTCACTGGGAATGTCCTGTCAGGAAGCCTCAGTTACTGTGCAGTCTGCACTCAGCAGGGTGATGGAAAGACTCACTCTAGCAGGCTGCTAGAGTTAAGCCCGTGAGATGCGGACATTCCACACAAGCATACACATTTTTAACAAAATAAGGACAGGGACCCTGACTCTTCCATATACAGCCACTTAGTGAGATAAGAAGAATAAACACAAGATCCGCTGCCCAAACCACGTGGAAGCTGAACTAACAGGGCACATTCCTCCAGCCTTCTAGCCAGCTGTTCCCGCTGTGCATTTCAAATACAGCTGCACAGCACTGCTCATTATCCCTTTGCCATCACAGGGATCCTATTGGTGAGGAGGACTGAAGCAGGCTGGCTAGTTTGCTCAACCCTGAGCTAGCTGGATCAGGAAGGAATCATCTGGGCATAGAACATTGTCCCCTGGCTGCTGCTTACCCCATGCCTTCAGTCACTGCTCCAGTTTCCTCCAGAGCTCATGGGGCTGCAGCTGCACCACCTTCCGATGTCTCCCTGCTGTCACTAGAGGGCGTGTGCACGCACAGTGATGATGAAAGCATGTGAGGCAGCAGGTTGCTGGAGTCTTCTCCCCCATCAACCCCAGCTGCAACAGGGGGCTGAGCTACCACACAAGACGGACTCAGCCAGAGCCCTGCAGCCAGATAGATTTGTGGCCACGGCGGCAGGAGCGCCCCGCTAGAAGCCGGCGCCCTGAGCGACCGCTCTGGTCGCACAGGTCAAAGGCCGGCCATGATCACACCTAAACTTATCATGCCTAAACTGAGTTTAGACGTGATAAAGGGCTTTTCACCAGCGTACTAACTGTTAGCACCGCTTTGTGAATCAGGCCCAATATCATTCTGTCCAACACCCTGACTAACGATCACTTGTTTGCAGGAGGAAATGCCTGTTTTAGTGACTAGTGTATACCTATGAATGTTTTCTCTCTGAAAAATGATGAATGATTGTTTTTCCTGTCAGAGCAGTGAGTCCCTAATGCCTGGTACGCACCAGATAGATGGGTTGAATCGATTTTCCGATCACTTATACAAAGTCGAAAAATGATCAGAAATCAGATTAGAACTGTCAGAAATAATGGATTCGACCCGTCTATCTGATGGGAAATTGCATGGTGTGTACCAGGCATGAAATAGCAGAGTGGCGTTCATCTACCTTTCTGCTCTTCTGTAATCACAGATCTGTTGCATTTATTTTAAATTATTTATTGTACTGATTCTTTCACAGGTTTTTTTTTTTTTACTGTTTCCAAACACGGTTTTTAATTTATAGTATATGTTATTACTTTTGGTATACAAAACAGAATGTAACAATACAAAAGTATACAACAGTACATTTGCAATTATAATTATAGAGAAGTTGTCTATCTCATATTACTGCAGACAGTACTGCTGCGGCGCTGCCTTTTAAAATGAGCCAGCAAGGGGTTAAGATTTAGCTTAGAACTGGCTGTCATAAATCTCTCTAAGGAGAAAAAAAAAGAGACTTCCAGTTCTCCTCACAGTCACTGAGTTCCCCTGCAGTCTCCCCTGTTAGCAGTCTCAGGCTTCCCTGTTAGCAGGCACAGTACAGAGCCGCCCATCTTCGGAGAGCCCAAGTGCTTCCAACGACTTCCACAGTCTCCCACGGCAGGAGATATGGATGGTAAAGCCTGCGAGGAACGAGGGGACTGTGAGGAGAGACCAGTAAGGCTCTACAGGGCCCGGAGCCTTCCCGTTACTTGGGTGAATATTTGTTTTTTATTTTTATTTTCACTATAGATTCACTTTAACCACCCTAGCGTTACAGACGAGCTCAGCTCGTCCATGAACGGTGGAGTGGATAGCTCCGGCTAGGAGCGGTCTTTTTTAACAATTTTTTTTAAAACATGTAGCTAGCACTGTGCTAGCTACATGTTGTATCCGATCGCTGCCGCTCCCCGCCGATCCCCGCGATGACAGAAGCACAAACAGGAAATCACGTAAATCGCGGGATCACGGACGCGTAAGTATCACCGGGAAAAAAAAAGGTAGACGGGGGAGCCGAGCCAATGGGGGAAGTCATGTAGCTAGCACTATGTTTGCTACATGACAGAAAAAAAAATATTGAAAAAAACCCTGCCGCGGCTTCAAGGCCGCGGGAATTAGAACACCAGGGTGGTTAAGTCACCAGTAGCAAGAACATACTTTTGGGACTTTTGCATTTGCAAAGTGCTGAATGTATTTTAAACAGAAGGTGAAAAATTATTTTGTTGTAGAAAACTTAGGAGAAAAAGTTAATTGAAGACCGGCCATTTTGTTCTCAAGTTGCCGCCTGGAAAGTATAAGATAGAATCAATTTTATTTGAATCAGAATCAATTTTATTTGGCCAAATAAGTTTGGACCTATTTGAAATCATAATACATTTACCATAATATACTCTTCATGTGAAATTCCTGTAGGGTTTATTCTTTATAAGAAAAATATGCAATTTTTTTTCCTCATTTGGACGGTTGAGAGGTTAGAACCCTCTAGATTGTAAGCTCCCAAGGTCAAGGCTCTCTCCTTAGTATTGTTGTTGTACTTGTTCTATTACAGGATTGTGTACCTGTATTGCTGGATGTAATACAGTATGTATTTATAATTCCCTCTATTCTTTTATACTGTGTACCGTGCCTCATAAGGTGATGTGTTATATGAAAAAATTATTAGTAAATTCCTTATGTTATGTCATTTTTGGTACTTGACTTAAAAACACATGGGCCCATATGCATTCACTTTATCTCCAAAGATTTCTCCTGGAAGATAATTTTTGATCTTCTGTTTTAAAGGACTACTGTAGGGGGGTAGGGGGAAAAAAGAGTTCAACTTACCTGGGGCTTCTTACAGTCCCCCACAGACGTCCTGTGCCCGCACTTAGACAAATAGATCCTTCAGTCCCCGCCGTCACAAACTACTGTGCAGAACGCTCCTGGTGACGTCAGCAGGAGCAAGGACGCAGCTGCGCAGGTGCAGTGGTTTGCGACACAAGATTCACTGGTGGTTGGAAGTGGTGGGACCTGGAATGGATGAATGGAACGGATAAATGGAATGAAGGGAAATATGGTGTCAAGGAGTCAGAGCAATTTTGGGACTCCAAACGCAAAATAGGAGCAGCATTCAAATGGCCAGGGTGTGGGAGCGTGCCAGGATTTACCCGTGTATTGACACGTCTTCAGACAAAATCCACTTCAATCCAGCACAGCTCTTTTACAAATCCACTTTATTTTATGAAAAAGAAGTACAAAGTTCCATTAAAATGCTGCACAAGTGGCTACAGGCCGCTGTTTTGAGCCACTAGGGCTCTTGTTCATGCCATGCAGCACAACAAACAATGCACAACACAAGCCTTATATAGTGTATCATAAACCTGCAATGAGCCAATTGGTACAAGGCATGCAAATGAGAGGACCTGATGAGGAACTTCACACAAATGGCCAGTTTGGCCACACCCCATGTTCTCATTGGTCACTATTCAGTTTGAAAAAAGGACCCAACCAATCAGGTGCTAGCCAGTGGCGTAGCAATGGCCATAGCCACCATAGCAATGCTACGGGGCCCGCCCTACCTATCACAGGAGATCTCAAAGGCCGCCAACAGACCAGCCCAACTATTCCGCACAGTTGATAGACTATGTAATCCATCCTGTCTAAAACCCACTATAACTCCCTCAAAGGAGCTATGTGAGAAATTTGCTTGCTACTTTGCTGACAAAGTATCTTCTATTCGGTCTCTCATTCAGTCCACAGCACCCAAGACACATGCAACTAATGGAAATAGCTGCAAAAACAACCTAACACCCTGGACTGATTTCAAAAGTATTAGTGAGGAAGAGATCTCAGACATCCTCTGTCGTCTCTGCCAGACAACCTGCGACCTGGACCCTGGACCAACTAAACATATGCTGAAATGCCCTGACCTGCTTGGTCCAGCATTTCACAAAATAGTAAATTGCTCTCTGCAAGCAGGGAGGTTTCCTACCTCTCTAAAAGAAGGAATCATCAAGCCCCTTCTTAAAAAACCTTCCATGGATCCAGATGCTATGAGCAGCTACAGACCTGTCTCCAACCTCCCCTTCTTAGGTAAAGTTATTGAAAAGGCTGTCTATCTGCAACTTGAAACCAGGCTGTCAGTAAACAACATCCTGGACCCTCTACAATCTGGCTTTAAGAAACACCACAGCTGTGAAACAGCCCTCATCCAAGTCTGCATTGATCTGCTCATGGCAAGGGACAGAGGGGAATGCTCCATCCTAATCCTGTTGGATCTCTCAGCTGCTTTTGATACAGTTGACCATGAAATCCTGCTTAACAGACTGCAGGAGTACTGTGGCATCAGTGGATCAGTCCTCCAGTGGTTCAGATCATTCCTGACTGACAGAACACAGAGAGTATCCCTAGGACCTATAATGTCCAAACCTGCACCTCTACAATTCGGAGTGCCACAAGGATCAATCCTATCCCCTCTGCTGTTTGCAATCTACATGTTGCCACTCGGTACACTTATCCAACGACATGGCCTGACGTACCACTGCTACGCCGATGACACACAGCTATACCTGTCCTTCAAACCTGGTGGAACAGACCCTACCCCAAAAATAAACTCTTGCTTAGCTGAGCTTCAGGCATGGATGAATGATAACTGGTTGAAACTGAATGCTGACAAAACTGAGGTCCTGTTTGTCCAAAGCCAGTGCTCGCCATCAAAACAGCTCTATCCTAAAGCAACACCAATCAGGATTGGGAATTCAGACATAAACAGCTCCAACCTTGTGCGCAGCCTTGGCGTACTAATCGATGGGGAATTGAGTTTCAGAAACCAAATTTCATCTGTAGTTAAATCTTCCTTCTTTCATCTGAAGAACATTGCAAAGATTAAACATCTGATTCCCCCAGAGGATCTTCAAACCCTAGTCCACGCCTTCATCACATCACGGCTGGACTACTGCAATGCCCTTTATGCTGACCTCCCCAAAAAGGACCTGCGTCGCCTGCAATTAGTGCAGAATGCTGCTGCCAGATTGCTAACAAACCAGCCTCGCCACTGTCACATTACACCGATCCTTCGCTCACTGCACTGGCTACCAGTAGAATGGAGAATACTCTTCAAGATTGGACTGCTGACATTCAAATCCCTGCACAATCTGGGCCCTGGATACATGAAGGACTTGCTGAAGCTGCACCACACCTCTCACAACCTCAGATCAGCAAGTTCTATAAACTTGGTCACTCCCAGAGTGCACCTCAAAAAATCTGGAGACAGAGCCTTCTGTCATGCTGCCCCTACTCTTTGGAACTCCCTACCACACCCAGTAAAGACAGCACCATCCCTGGAGCTATTCAAATCCAGACTGAAAAGCCACCTGTTTAGCCTGGCATTTCCAGATTTATAAAATTCTTCCTCTGTACCACGATGGTCGGAGCCATGCTTATGCGCTTTGAGTCCCACGGGAGAAAAGCGATTTACAAATGTTATTTGTTGTTGTTGTTGTTGTAGGCCACAGGGGGCCCGCAGCTGAGAGGATGTTTTTTTTTACTTTTATATATTTATAATGAAGCTGGGCGCCGGGCCCTCCTCCCTACATCCCTCCTCCCGCCCCCCAGTCCCCGCAAAATAGCAGGTGAGGGGGGACTATTTTGGCGTCTGAATACCTCCCTTGCTGGCTGCCAGACCCGACAATTACTTTGTAGTTCCGGCCAGGGAGGAAGGAGGAGTGGCATCCTGGCTGGATCGGAAGAGGCTGCCTGCTGAAGTGCTGGAGCCTGGAGGAGCCCCTGGCTTGAGCCACGTGGTCAGTGGCGATTCTAAGGCAAGAGCGGCTCGCACCAGGTAACTTGCTGCCTCCTGCCCACAGCCCCCCCAGCTGCTGATTTTCCGTGGCATTTTTCTGATTGATCCAGCGTGGAACCTCACAGATCTGATGTAGGCTGCTCAGCTCCAGGCACTAGTTACTTCCATCTGCGCTGATGACATGAGACGCAGGCCGGAAGTAACCATGGTGATGGGACGCTAAGCTCTCCTGCTTAGTGTCCCGTCACCATGGTCACTTCCGGTCTGCATCTTTCATGTCATCAGCGCAGATGGAAGTAACTAGTGCCTGGAGCTGAGCAGCCTACAGGAGATCTGTGAGTTTCCACGCTGGATCGATGCACCGTGAGTATTCCAGAAAGGGTGCAACAGAGGCGGATCACATGGAAGGGGACAAGGTGGCACAGGTGGCGGAACAGTTAACTGAGGGGACACAAGAGATCATGGAACAGGGGGACAAGAGGTGACACGGGGGCAAGAGGTGTCACAAGGGGAAAAGAGGGTACACGGGAAAAGAGGACACAGGATGAATAGAAGCGCACAAGAGGTGGCACAGAGGGACAAGAAGTGACATGGGGACATAGGCTACACACTGGGACAAGATGTGGCACAGGAGGAGGCACAGGGGACAAGATGTGGCACGGGACACAGGGAGATTAGGTGGCACGGGGGAACATAGAGGACACAGTGACAAGAGGTGGCACAGGGGGAACAGAAGAGCACAAGAGGTGGTGCAGAGGGACAAGAGGTGGCACAGGGGGGACAGAGTGTACACGGGTGAAGAGGTGGCACAGGGGGAGGAGGTGGCACAGGGGGAACATAGATGACACAGAGTGACAAGAGGCAGCACAAAGGGAACACAGGAGCACAAGAGGTGGCACAGGGGGAACATAGGGGACACAGGGGACAAGAGTGGCACAGGGGAACCAGAGGAGCACATCAGGTGGCACAGAAGTACAAGAAGTGGCACAGGTGGAACATAAAGGACAAGAGGTGGCACAGGGGGCACATGAGAAGGAACAGGGGACACAGAGACAAGAGGTGGCACAAGGAGTGCATATGGGACACAGGGGGACAAGAGGTGGCATGGGGGAACAGAGGGGCACAGGGGGAACAGAGGAGACACAGGGGGCAGGAGGTGGCACAAGGGAACAAGCTGATTGCCTTTTGTGGGAAACTGCTACCAATCTTATTGCATTCGCTGTTACTCTGTGCCTATACTAATAGTAAACCAGCTGCAGTGTGTGCTGATATCTGCTGCCTCCAGTATAAGCTGTTACTCTGTACCTGTACTGATAGTAAACTAGCTGCAGTGTGTGCTGATCTCTGCTACCTCCAGTATGTACAGTACAAGCTGTTACTCTGTGCCTGTACTGATACTATACTAGCCGCAGTGTGTGCTGATCTTTGCTACCTCCAGTATGTACAGTATAAGCGGTTACTCTGAGCCTGTACTGATAGTAAACTAGCTGCAGTGTGTGCTGATCTCTGCTGCCTCCAGTATGTACAGTATAAGCTGTTACTCTATGCCTGCACTGAAAGTAAACTAGCTGCAGTGTGTGCTGATCTCTGCTGCCTCCAATATGTACAGTATAAGCTGTTGCTCTGTGCCTATAGCTGTAGTGTGTGCTGATCTCTGCTGCCTCCTGTATGTACAGGATAAGCTGTTACTCTGTGCTTGTAATGACAGTAAACTAGCTGCAGTGCTTGCTGAGCTCTCATACCTCCAGTATGTACAGTATAAGCTGCTACAATGTGCCTGTACTGATAGTAAACTAGCTGCAGTGTTTGCTGATCTCTGCTTCCTCCAGTATGTACAATACTGGGGAAGAAGGGGGGGTTGGTTATGGGGGGGGGGGGGGGCCCAACCACAAAATTTGCTATGGGGCCCATTGAATTGTAGCTACGCCCCTGGTGCTAGCATTTTAAAGTTCATGAAAAAACGCAGAAAAATCATAATTAGGAGAAGCGTAGCATCTGTCCAGGTGAAAACTGCAACAAATTTTCAAAACTGCTGGAGGTGCGAAAAAACACAGCAAAAAAAAAAATCCGTAATTCGCTGCCACTAGGCGGAAATAACGCAGAAATCCAAAACCGCATCTAATCTAATATATTAAACAGCCCAGCCAGGTGGTGGAAAATCGTGTAACAGCACATAAATGCAAAGTTATGCACCTTAGACAGAGAAACGCTTCACCTTAAAGAGGACCACCCTATGGAGAAGTAAACATACATAATGTAATCCCAATGAACATATTGGCAAAAATGAACACAATTAAGTGAATACACACAAGCACAGTTACCATATAAAATTCAAGTTGTAGTCCCGATTCAATCCACACGCCCCAATAGTTCCTAATTCCCTAATCCAATTGGCAGAGGCGCATTGCCACTATTGGACCTTTTTGAGCTTGCACTCCTTGCCTGATGAAGCGGGTTATACCTGCGAAACGCGTTGCGGAGTGCCAAAATAAATTGTTATTTGCGATTTGAACAATCTTGATTGTCCATCATTTCAGGAGGTAAGTCCACCTGTACTCCTCCTTTTTAGTTGTTTTTAGATCATTTTAACCTGCCTGGCGCCTCTGTCCAAATTTGCACTCCCTAATCCAATGGGCCTCCTGCTTTAGAAGTTCTTTATTCCTATCCTCCGGGATGATCTAGGTACCCCCTCAATACGCTGAATGCGTAATTGGGACACATGGGGCCATAGGCAATTCACTTTTTCACCTGAGTTTTCTCCTAGGTGATATTTTCACAATTTGTAAATAAAATGCTTTTTAAACCACCAACATGCAAACAATTACTCAAAATACATTTTGATAGTACTTTTCAACTACTTTTTAGTACTTTTCCATTGCAGAGTGCTAAAAAGTTGTTTTAAATCATAGATGAAAAATTATCTCCTAGGAGAAAACTCAGGAGGAAAAGTGAATTGCATATGGCTGTAACACCCGCAGAGTCAGATCGTTCCATGTGTCCCTCTTGAAGCCTGCTGTGCATGTGGATTCCTCTCCCCCCCCCCCCTGTAGTGATTGATGGGGAACCCGAGTATGAGATAGAACAGATATTAGATTCTCGGGTAGTGACACTACAGTATCTGGTTCACTGGAGTGTGTATGGCCCAGAGGAAAGATCTTGGGTACCGGCTTGTCGCATGCATGCAGAGGAACTTAGGGAAGAGTTTCATAAGTTGCACCCTGACAGACCAGGTGGATCATGTCCGGAGTCCATGCCTCGGGGGGGGGGGGGGGTACTGTAACACCCGCAGTAATGGTGGCTACGGACACTCAGGGTGTTTCCGCAGCCGCCTTGCCTTCATGTTCAGGGACCTCGCCTGTGCCTCTGGCGTCTAGTACGCCGAGTACGGGTCTGTCGTTTGCACATAGAGTTGCCGTATCGCGTGGGCGCGCGCGGAGACAGGACCTTTATGCAGGGAGGAGGCACGTCAGCTGACCGGCCGGTCGGCTGACGTCAGAGGAGACTCACGGCGCTCCGGATTGGTTGATTGTTGTGGGCGTGGCGGTGGGGTCTCCTCTGCTTCATAAGCCTTCTCTGTTCACTCGCAACTTGTCTGCTGTTGTGAATACTTATGTGCTAGCGCTCAGACCTTAGATAGTATCCGGTGTGCTTTGATCTGGGAGGAAACCAGGGATTTCACACAAGACTAGGATTGTATACTGTTATTGATATTCTGTGTATGACTCTTGATACCCTCTGACTCTGCTCTTGCTTATCGTTCCTGTACATCTGCCCATCTGACTCTGTTGCTGAACCCTGCCTGATATCTTACTATTCTCTTGCCTGTCAATTCTGTACTGTGCCTGCTCGCTCGTTACTGATCATAGCCTGTCTGACCTCTCTAATCACCAGTGAGCCCTTGTCACTGGTGAGGTGCTCTACTGATGATAGTACCCACCAGCTCCTCTGGTGAGGTGAAGCCAAACTATCAGTTATTGTGTCCTGATAGTACCCACCAGCTCCTCTGGTGAGGTTTAGTCAAACTATCAGTTGCTGTGTTCTAATAGTACCCACCAGCTCCTCTGGTGAGGTTAAGACAAACTAATCAGTTACTGTGTTCTAATAGTACCCACCAGCTCCTCTGGTGAGGTTAAGTCTAACTATTCAGTTACACTGTTCTATAAGGACCCACCAGCTCCTCTGGTGAGGTTTAGCTACTACTCTGTTACTGTTGCACCAAGCACTACATACCTCGTTGCTTACCTGCTATACTTGTATTATTGGTGATACTACAGATCACCACATAATCAGGTATAACGTCTGTATTATTGGTGATTCTGCAGATCACACATAATCAGACATCTGTGTGCTACACCAATCGCTACAATGGCCCATTGTGTCTAAATTGAGTAAAATGTTCTGACACAGCTTAGTCAAGATTCTTCCCCCTTATTGCAGTCTTATGGGATGAAATTCGGTCTCTCCGATCCTGCATGGTCTTTCCAACGTAGCAGCTGCCACAGGGGCACTTAAGCATATAGACAACAAAACGTGAATCACACGAATGTCTATCACGAATAGAATAACGTTTACCCGTAGTCGGGTGCCAAAATTAATTATCTTTGATGATACAGTGACGCGTGATAGCTGAGGCATGGAAAGGAACCACAAATCAGAGGGGCCTGTGTGTGGTGAGTACGCCTCATATCTGAGTGAACAAGTTTAGACCTCAAAGAAGGAACCCTCTTAAAGGCAAACAACCGGGGCTTGGCAAATTCCGGCACAGATGGCAACCAGTCTTTTAATACACCCCAATGTTTAGTAATGACGCATTGTACATCATCACTAATGGTGTTATAGTTAGATACAAAAACGCCACGACTACTATTGTCGCGTTGACTCCTACCATATCTGTGTTGCTGTTTATACCTGGCCAAAGTATTAGTTGGATACCCTCTGACACAAAACTTGTTCCTCATCTCGCTTAATCGCTGTTCTTTAATATTGGGATCATCTACAATTTGAGTAACTCTATTGTATTGGCTAGTAGGGATATTAACAAGCTGATGTTTGAGGTGAAAAGAATTATAGTGCAAAACAGAATTGTGATCAGTCACCTTAACAAAAAGGTCAATTCTCAAGGCATTTCCAGATTTATAGACCTTAGTGTCCAAAAAGGACACTGTCTGCAAGTCAGCCGTGACACTAAGCCTGACATTGGGGTTCTTCAGATGCAATTCCTCGATAAAAGCTAAAAGGGTCAAATGTGGCCCTGTCCAAAATATATCATCAATAAAGCGCCACCATCCCCTGGCATATAAGTGAAAGAGGTGGTTATTATACACAAACGCCTCTTCCCAGAGGCCCATATACAAATTTTCATAGGAAGGGGCCACGTTCGACCCCATAGCTGTACCCCTGTGCTGTCATAAAAAACGCCCATCAAATGTAAAGTAATTCTCTCTGAGGATCAAATTTAACAGGGAAATCTAAAAGGATCTCATCAAAATCAGACAGGGTGAACAGATAGTGTTTGACCGCCTCCACATCACCATTATGTGGTATGGCGGAGTAGAGGCTCTCGACATCAAGAGTCACCAACAGTGTGAGATCATCAACATAATCAACCATATAAAGTTTGTTCAAAAAATCACTAGTGTCTCTGATATATGAATATATAAATATATAAATCGTTGGTTGTTACAATCAAAAAAGTCAGTTAAATATATCATATAAGAGGCACACAATGATATTTGAGAAGTGAAATTAAGTTTATTGGATTTACAGAAAGTGCGCAATAATTGTTTAAACAAAATTAGACAGGTGCATAAATTTGGGCACCACAAAAAAGAAATGAAATCAATATTTAGTAGATACGCCTTTTGCAGAAATTACAGCCTCTAACTTAATTTTAGTTTCAACAGTTCACAGCACCTCATTCCAAAATGAAGCTGGCTTGTTCAAATGTTCTTTAGCATACCTTAAGCAGCTCTGTTGTTCTGAAGGCGGAGAAAAGGCTTCCTCTGCATAACTCTTGCATACAGCATCTCCTTGTGTAAAGTGCGCCGAATGGTTGAACGATGCACAGTGACTCCATCTGCAGCAAGATGATGTTGTAGGTCTTTGGTGCTTGTCTGTGGTTTGACTATGACCATTCTTCGCTTCTGTCTATCCTAGATTTTTCCTTGGTCTGTCACTTCGAGCCTTAAAGTGGATCCGAGATGAACTTTTACTCATTGCATAATTGTGTTCCTTTCCTATTGTTTACAGGGCATTCCTCAAGCCAAATACTTTTTTTGTTTTTGTTTTAATACTCTAATTCCCTATAAACTAAATATGCCACGCCCACAGGTTTTCAGAGAGCCAAGGCACTTTCAGACAGTAGCAAGGGCTCATGGGAGCTCAGTCTGGGCAGGAGGAGGGGGACATATTACTAGCCAGAGATTTCAGAGGCAGAGGGGAGGAGGGAGGAGGAGGGGGGATTTGCTTTTTTTTGCTCAAGATACAGATAAGCCTTCCTCTGCGTAATGTTTACAAACAACATGGCAGCTGTCATTGTATCACAGAAATACATTATCATATTCTAATTAAGCTGTTTGCAGCTAGATTTCTAAACTTTAGATAATATATATATATAGACAAGTGTGATGATTTGCTCAGCTGCCTGTGCAGGCAGGCAGCCTTTTGACCATTGTGTAGGTTTGCATGCTGCAGGACTCTGGAAAGAAGAGCTTCTGTCAGTTTTGCAGCTTGTGTTTGCAGAGGAATTTGCATACGTTGTCATGCAAATTGCCTGGCCACATTCATTGGAGGTGTGTACTATAAGTACTATGTCTTTCCCACAATGCTTCGCTGGTCATAAGGATTTCGTCCTATGTAACACTCCTGGTGGGGTGTCAGCCTTACTCTGTTTGAAGATCAGCTTAGAGTAATTCCTGGAAACTGTGCTAGGCAGATTTCCCTAGTGCAGTTAGGATTGTTTATCTGTTTTGTTTGTCTGTTGCGATTGTCCTGTCCCAGCGGTGGTCGATAGGAAGTCGTTCTGATCTCTATTCTTGGAGCATAGCTGGTGCAGCAGTTGCTACCAGCTATCTCTTCTGTTCTGCCTCTCTGGATCGCGCTAGCCACTTTTCGCTAGCGCTGTGGATCCTTCTGTTCTGTCTCCTGGGATCGCGCTAGCCACTTTTCGCTAGCGCTGGGGATCCTTCTGTTCTGTCTTCTGGGATCGCGCTAGCCACTTTTCGCTAGTGCTGTGGATCCTTCTGTTCTGCTACTCTGTACCTGGATCGCGCTAGCCACTTTTCGCTAGTGCTGTGGATCCTATCTCTCTTGTGTCCCTGTTTTCGTGTGTCTGTCTTGTCTGCTACGACCGCTTGCTGGAGGCTCGGTGAGGTAACCGTTAAGCAAGCGTTCGCGTCCCCTGTTTCATGTTTGTCTGTCGATGGTTAGTTAGGCGTGCTTGTCTCTATTGTGCTTATCACGTGGAGACCGCGCATAACCGCGTGCACTGTTGTGAATCATTGCGGTGTTCGCGGTTAGCTAGCGTTTGTTATTTTCCGCATCTTCTCATTGTATTATTTGCTGTGCCTTTGCTACCCTCGTATTCTATTCTGATCTGCCTTGTGTCACGTCTGGCGATCGCACCTCTCGCGATCGCGTTCCTATTTCATATCTGCTGTTGTGTGTGCGCGGTTGCGGGGTGGCGATTGGATTGATGCACACACATACAACCTGTCCCTTTGCTCGTTCTCATTCGCAATCGCCTCTCTTGTGATTGCGTTCTGCGCTTCGTACAATTCCTGTCTGGCATTTGTGGAGGTACAGAGGATTGGTTCCTCTGCACTCCCCAGCGCCATCTGCCGACAGGAATTTCCCTCTACATGTGCGTAGCACCTTTTGCTGGGTGCCTGCAATTACACGCTTGTGGAGGATTTCCGCCGTGTCAGCGCACCAAACCATGATGGTGAACAAGCTTTGTCTTCAGGTCATTTGAGAGTTGTTTTGAGACCCACATGTTGCTAATCTTCAAGGAATATTAAAAGAGGAGGGAAACTTACAATTGACCCCCTTAAATATGCTTTTTTATAATTGGATTCACCTGTGTGTGTAGGTCAGGGGTCACTGAGCTTACCAAGCCAATTTGAGTTCCAACAATCAGTTCTAAAGGTTTGGGAATCAATAAAATGACAACAGTGCCCACATTTATGCACCTGCCTAATTTTGTTTAAACAATTACTGCACACTTTCTTTATCCCAGTATGGTGCCAATATTTTATTTGGAAATAAAGGTGCATTTTTTTCAATTTGCATATATCACTGTTCACAAACCTATAATTTAAAAAATATATTAATATACTCCTTTGACATGCATATTTAAAAAGTTCAGACCCTTAAAGCGGATCCGAGATTAAAAACTAACTATAACAAGTAACTTGTCTATATATCTTATGTAAAGTTTAGATGGTTTACACAGCAAATCTAGCTGCAAACAATATGATTATTTATTCCTGTGATACAATGACAGCGGCCATGTTGTTTGTAAACATTACACAGAGGCAGCCTTATCTGTATCTTGAGCCATCAGCCTAATCCCCTCTGCTCCTCCCTCCTCCCCTCTGCCTCTGAAATCAATGGCTAGTAACACCTCCCTCTCCTCCTGCCCAGACTGAGCTCCCATGAGCCCTTGCTACTGCCTTGGCTCTCTGAAAACCCGTGGGCGTGGTTTATTTAGTTTATAGGGAATTAGAGTATTAAAACAAAAACAAAAAAGTATTTGGCTTAAGGAATGCCCTATAAACAATAGGAAAGGAACACAATTGTGCAATGTGTAAAAGTTCACCTCGGATCCACTTTAAGTGACTATTTATGTTGATTTTTTTTTTTTTTTGTTAATCGTAATTTTTTTTTTTTTATTAAAAATTTGATTTGGGTAATTTTTGGTGTGGGAGGTAAACAGCTAATTTTAAATGTAAAATAATGTATTTATTTAATAAAAAATGTATGTGGGTGTAGTTTTACTATTTCAAAAAAGTCAAAAAGTCTTGAAAGCGATCAATCTCGCTTCCAGGAACTAGAAAGAAGAAGGGAAACTTTTTTCCATGCAGAAAGACCACGGCCTCTGATAAGAGGCCGTCGGTTTTTCTGCTGGGGACTTAGATCAATGAATGGGAATTATATTCCCGTCCATTGATCTCTGGGCTAACAGCAGGTGGCGAGATTGCGGACCTCAGGCAGCCACAGCAGCACAGCCTATCTGGAGTCTGGACGAACATATTCGTCCAGATAGGTTCAAGTGGTTAAGGGACGCACGGATTCCACTCAGTATCAGCAGATTTTGGAGACCAATGTCCAGGAATCACTGACAAAGCTGAAGCTGCACCGAGGCTGGATCTTTCAACAAGACAACGACCCTAAACACTGCTCAAAATTCACTAAGGCATTCATGCAGAGGAACAAGTACAACGTTCGGTAATGGCCATCTCAGTCCTCAGACCTGAATATAATAGAAAATCTGTGGTGTGAGTTAAAGAGAGCTGTCCATACTTGGAAGCCATCAAACGTGAATAAACTAGAGATGTTTTGTAAAGAGCAGGGCCGGCCCGCTCATGAGGCGGGGTGAAACATTTGCCTCAGGCGGCACATCTGGGGGGCGGCACCCGCCTGTCCGTGGGTGGGCGGCCACCCACCGAGCTGGAGGAGTAGCGGGCAGAAAGGGGGTATTGGGCCTAGCGGTGAGGAGGGGTTCGGACCCCCCCCCCCTCCCTCGCCTGGGTCCCCTGATCTGCGCTCCCTTCCAACTGTAAATAGTTAAGTACCAGTGTGTAGATTAAGAAGCAACGGGCGGGGATCACTCACCTCTTCCGCGTTCCAGCAAGCGCTCCACTGACGTCACTTCCTGCAACGTCGCCCACTGTATTGTAAGTGACGTCAGTGGAGCGCACTTTGGAACGTGGAAAAGGTGAGTGATCCCCGCCCATTGCCTCCTGGTACTTAACTATTTACAGCTGGAGGGGAGCGCAGATCGAGGGACCCAGGCGAGGGAGGGGGGGGGGGTCCGAACCCCTCCTCACCGCTAGGCCCAATACCCCCTTTCTGCCCGCTACTCCTCCAGCTCGGTGGGTGGCCGCCCACCCACGGACAGGCGGGTGCCCCCCACCCACGGGCAGGGGGAGGGGCGGCGGCGATTTTTTTTACATTTTGCCTCAGGCGGCAAAAAGTCTAGGGCCGGCCCTGGTAAAGAGGAATGGTCCAAAATACTTCAAAAAGAATCCAGACTCTCATTAGAACCTACAGGAAGCGTTTAGAGGCTGTAATTTCTGCAAAGGGAAGATCTACTAGATATCGATCTCATTTCTTTTTTTATGCACCTGCCTAATTTTGTTTAAACAATTATTGCGCACTTTCTGTAAATCCAATAAACTTCATTTCACTACTCAAATATTACTGTGTGTGTCTCCTATATGATATATTTAACTGACATTTTTTTATCGTAACAACCAATGATTTATACAGGAAAATCATGACAATTAACAAGGTTGCCCAGACTTTCGCATCCCACTGTATATTGTATTGCTGTATATTTGACATTTGATAGTCAGAGCAGTCACTGTATATACTGTATACAGTCGCTTGGCTGAGGTCTGTGCAGGCCAGTGAGGGCAGGTCTGCTTAGCCTGCTACTAGGTAGCGTAGCCTAGTGGTGCTCAAATACCCCTTTTTAAAATTCGAGTTTGGTCGAATTCGAATAGTAAATTATTCGAGGTCATTCGAATATTCGAGTCGAATAATTTTTACTATTCGATTCGACCTCGGACTTCGAGCTCACTATTCGAGTCGGTATTCGAGCTGACTATTCGAGCTGACTATTCGAATTGGCCTTAAATAGCTTCCAACACTTGTTTTGAGGGTGAATGATGCAAGAAACCTCTTTTTTTCCAAGTAACAACAGCAAGTGATTATGTGGGGATGTTCCTTTAAAAAAAAATGTGGAAAGAGAAGTTGTGTCCTTAATTTTGTTCAGTAGTGTTACTGTATATACTTGTTCGTCTTCTTCTATATCGTCTTCTTCTATATCGTCTTCTTCTATATCGTCTTCTTCTTCTTCTTCTTCTTCTTCTTCTTCTTCTTCTTCTTCTTCTTCTTCTTCTTCTTCTTCTTCTTCTTCTTCTTCTCCTTCCTTTTCAATATAGTCTTATTCTTCTTCACGTATTTCTCTTTTCAATTTTTTTTTAAAGAAATGCAGCTATTTTTGAGCGTAACAAATAGCTGGTGGGCGCACGCATGTTGGAAGCGCCATTGTATGTGCTCCCTGGCAGTGGAAACACAAAGACAGCAGGAGGTAAATTCAGCAGCAGGAGGAGGAGGATGAGTGTGTGGCAGCAGGCAGTCAATGAGGCAGGCAGCTCGCCGTGACATAATAGCCCTGGTACCTAGCGGTGATACCAGGGCTGTAAATAAACACAACAGGAGGTCCCAGACAGCGGTCGTGCAGCCCACATTGTGTCCAATACACAACTGGGACAACACAGTTTTCAACCCGGGCACCTCAGAAAAATTAAACCTTTTTTTTTTTTTTTATGGTTTTTTGGTTTTTGGTTTTGCAACCAATATAGCTATTGTTTGACGTAATAGCTGGTGGCAGAGTGGCAGCAGAAGGTAAATCATCTGTGTACCCTGGCAGTGGGAAACACAGACAGACAGCAGCAGCAGGAGGAGGAATGGAGGAGTAGGCGAGCAGCTATTGTTTGACGTAATAGCTGGTGGCAGAGTGGCAGCAGAAGGTAAATCATCTGTGTACCCTGGCAGTGGGAAACACAGACAGACAGCAGCAGCAGCAGCAGGAGGAGGTATGGAGGAGCAGTGTGAGTGTGGCAGCAGGTAGGCAGCGTGACATAATAGCCCTGGTACCTAGCGGTGATACCAGGGCTGTAAATAAACACAACAGGAGGTCCCAGACAGCGGTCGTGCAGCCCACATTGTGTCCAATACACAACTGGGACAACACAGTTTTCAACCCGGGCACCTCAGAAAAATTAAACCTTTTTTTTTTTTTTTATGGTTTTTTGGTTTTTGGTTTTGCAACCAATATAGCTATTGTTTGACGTAATAGCTGGTGGCAGAGTGGCAGCAGAAGGTAAATCATCTGTGTACCCTGGCAGTGGGAAACACAGACAGACAGCAGCAGCAGCAGCAGCAGGAGGAGGTATGGAGGAGCAGTGTGAGTGTGGCAGCAGGTAGGCAGCGTGACATAATAGCCCTGGTACCTAGCGGTGATACCAGGGCTGTAAATAAACACAACAGGAGGTCCCAGACAGCGGTCGTGCAGCCCACATTGTGTCCAATACACAACTGGGACAACACAGTTTTCAACCCGGGCACCTCAGAAAAATTAAACCTTTTTTTTTTTTTTATGGTTTTTTGGTTTTTGGTTTTGCAACCAATATAGCTATTGTTTGACGTAATAGCTGGTGGCAGAGTGGCAGCAGAAGGTAAATCATCTGTGTACCCTGGCAGTGGGAAACACAGACAGACAGCAGCAGCAGCAGCAGCAGGAGGAGGTATGGAGGAGCAGTGTGAGTGTGGCAGCAGGTAGGCAGCGTGACATAATAGCCCTGGTACCTAGCGGTGATACCAGGGCTGTAAATAAACACAACAGGAGGTCCCAGACAGCGGTCGTGCAGCCCACATTGTGTCCAATACACAACTGGGACAACACAGTTTTCAACCCGGGCACCTCAGAAAAATTAAACCTTTTTTTTTTTTTTATGGTTTTTTGGTTTTTGGTTTTGCAACCAATATAGCTATTGTTTGACGTAATAGCTGGTGGCAGAGTGGCAGCAGAAGGTAAATCATCTGTGTACCCTGGCAGTGGGAAACACAGACAGACAGCAGCAGCAGGAGGAGGAATGGAGGAGTAGGCGAGCAGCTATTGTTTGACGTAATAGCTGGTGGCAGAGTGGCAGCAGAAGGTAAATCATCTGTGTACCCTGGCAGTGGGAAACACAGACAGACAGCAGCAGCAGCAGCAGGAGGAGGTATGGAGGAGCAGTGTGAGTGTGGCAGCAGGTAGGCAGCGTGACATAATAGCCCTGGTACCTAGCGGTGATACCAGGGCTGTAAATAAACACAACAGGAGGTCCCAGACAGCGGTCGTGCAGCCCACATTGTGTCCAATACACAACTGGGACAACACAGTTTTCAACCCGGGCACCTCAGAAAAATTAAACCTTTTTTTTTTTTTTTATGGTTTTTTGGTTTTTGGTTTTGCAACCAATATAGCTATTGTTTGACGTAATAGCTGGTGGCAGAGTGGCAGCAGAAGGTAAATCATCTGTGTACCCTGGCAGTGGGAAACACAGACAGACAGCAGCAGCAGGAGGAGGAATGGAGGAGTAGGCGAGCAGCTATTGTTTGACGTAATAGCTGGTGGCAGAGTGGCAGCAGAAGGTAAATCATCTGTGTACCCTGGCAGTGGGAAACACAGACAGACAGCAGCAGCAGCAGCAGGAGGAGGTATGGAGGAGCAGTGTGAGTGTGGCAGCAGGTAGGCAGCGTGACATAATAGCCCTGGTACCTAGCGGTGATACCAGGGCTGTAAATAAACACAACAGGAGGTCCCAGACAGCGGTCGTGCAGCCCACATTGTGTCCAATACACAACTGGGACAACACAGTTTTCAACCCGGGCACCTCAGAAAAATTAAACCTTTTTTTTTTTTTTTATGGTTTTTTGGTTTTTGGTTTTGCAACCAATATAGCTATTGTTTGACGTAATAGCTGGTGGCAGAGTGGCAGCAGAAGGTAAATCATCTGTGTACCCTGGCAGTGGGAAACACAGACAGACAGCAGAAGGGCAGTACACAGCAGCCCACTGTAGGTGTAAAATGTGTGGCTGCAGGCGACGTAATAGTCAAAGTGAACCAGGCTGGCTTAGTGAGCAGGAGCCAGGAGGTGGTAAAGGGTGGTAAGGCACATTAACGATGGTTCCGGCAGCCAGTTCATGTCCCCCTCTCGCCGACAACAGGGGCCAGGAACTCGCCTTCCACCCACGCCTGGTTCATCTTGAGAAACGTCAGTCTGTCCACAGACTTGTGAGACAGACGTGAGCGTTTCTCGGTGACCACGCCACCAGCTGCACTGAAGCAGCGCTCGGACAGCACGCTGGAAGGGGGGCAGGACAGCACTTCCAGGGCGTACTGCGCCAGCTCGCTCCAGATCTCCATGCGCTTGACCCAATACTCCATGGGATCAACAGGGGCATCGCTGTCAAGCCCGCTGTACGACCCCATGTAGTCAGCCACCATGCGGGTCAGGCGCTGGCTGTGACCGGAGGAGGATGCTGCTGCATGCATCTCCTCTCTAGTCACTGCTGCCGGAGCCTCTACAGTCCTGTAGAGCTCGTGGCTGAGAGACAGCAGGTCTGTGGGGCGCTTGCTGCTGCTGGATGCAGGCACCTGCTGCTGCCTCTGTGCTGGCTGCTGGACAGTGGGGGTGGAAGGCTGGGGGAAGGCTTCCTCCAAGCGCTCAACAAGGGCCTGCTGCAAGCTCCTTATTTGTTGCGCTGGGTCTCCTCCTGCAGGCGGCAGGAACTGGCTCAACTTCCCCTTGAGGCGTGGGTCCAACATCATGCTGATCCAGATGTCCTCCCTCTGCTTCATCTGGATCACCCTGGGGTCCCTGCGCAGGCACGTCAGCATGTGCGCTGCCATTGGGAAGAGGCGGGCCACGTCTGCTGGCACATCGACGTCAGTGCTGTCCTCATCCTCCTCCTCTGCCGCCTCATCCTCTCTCCACCCCCGCACCAACTCAGCTGCGCTGTGCTGATCCCCCTCATCAGCAGCCAGGTCAGGGACCTCCACCAAGTCCTCCTCCTCCTCCCCCTCAGAGGTGGACTGCGCAGCTGGTTGCCGCTCCTGCTGGTCCAAGGCTGCCGCTCCCTGTTCCAGCAAAGCATCGAGGGCCCTGTTCAGCAGAGAAACCAGGGGCACCCACTCGCAGACCATAGCATGGTCCCTGCTCACCATGTTTGTGGCCTGCAGGAAGGGAGCCAGCACTAAGCACACCTGCTGCATGTGCCTCCAGTCATCATCGGGGACGATGGACGGGAAGTTGCTGGTCTTGTCCCTTCTCTGAGCTGCGGAAACAGTGGCCAGGGCAAGGTACTGTTTGACAGCGCGCCTCTGTTCAACCAGACGCTCCAACATCGCCAGGGTGGAGTTCCAGCGAGTCGGAACGTCAAGGATCAGCCGATGGCGTGGCAGATCCAGCTCCTTTTGCACGTCTTCCAGGCTCGCACAGGCTGCAGCCGAGCGCCGGAAGTGACGCACAACATTCCTTGCCGTTTCCAGCAGTTCGCCCATCCCCTGGTAGGTGCGCAGGAACTTCTGCACCACCAGGTTCAGCACGTGGGCAAGACAGGGGATGTGGGTCAGGTTTCCCCTGTCTATTGCGGCAACCAGATTGGCCCCATTGTCGGCCACCACCTCTCCGACTCTGAGGCCTCTGGGGGTCAGCCAAATCCTCTCCTGCTCCTGGAGTTTGGCCAACACATGGGTTGCCGTCAGCTTGGTCTTCCCAAGGCTGACCAAGTGCAGCAGCGCTTGGCAGTGGCGGGCCTTCACGCTGCTGCTGAGGCGGGGGGTTTGGCCAAGTGTGCCGGAGGATGGCAGAGGATCGGAGGAACCTGCTGCAGTTCCCCTGAGCCTGCGGGGTGGCACCACCCACTGTGTTGCTGCTGCTGCTGTGCCCGCTGCTGCTCTCCCATCCTCACCCCCTTCCACCAAGCTGACCCAGTGGACAGTGAAGGACAGGTAGCGGCCTGTCCCGAAGCGGCTGCTCCAGGAGTCCATGGTGACGTGGACCCTTTCACCAACCGCGTGCTCCAGCCCTCGCTCCACATTGGCCATCACAAAGCGGTGCAGTGCAGGAATGGCCTTGCGGGCAAAGAAGTGTCTGCTGGGGAGCTGCCAGTCTGGGGCTGCGCAAGCAAGCAGCGCACGAATGTCGCTCCCCTCCTGCACGAGCGTGTACGGCAGGAGTTGGGAGCACATGGCCCGTGCCAGCAAGCCGTTCAGCTGCCGCACGCGACGGCTGCTGGGAGGCAGAGCCCTAACCACCCCCTGGAAGGACTCGCTCAAAAGGCTCTGGCGTGGCCTTTTGCTGACACGGGAATCAGCAGACACAGCAGAGGAGGCCACTGAGGACTGGCTGCCAGAACAGGCCTCAGTGTCGGCGGCAGGAGTTGCAGAGGGGGGAGGAGCAGTGCGTTTCCGCACTCCTGCTGGTGCTGCTGGAGGAGCAGGAGGGCGGGTGGCTGCTGTTGCTGCTGCTGCTGCTGAAGGCTGTGCAGTGATGGGTGTGGTGCCACTGCCAGCACCAGATGCCTTCAGCCTCTGGAACTCCTCATGCTGGTGGAAATGTTTAGCCGCAAGGTGGTTGATGAGCGAGCTGGTGCAGAACTTTAAGGGGTCTGCACCTCTGCTCAACTTCCGCTGACAGTGGTTGCAAGTGGCGTACTTGCTGTACACAGTGGGCATGGTGA
This sequence comes from Hyperolius riggenbachi, assembly GCF_040937935.1. Classification (NCBI taxonomy): domain Eukaryota; kingdom Metazoa; phylum Chordata; class Amphibia; order Anura; family Hyperoliidae; genus Hyperolius; species Hyperolius riggenbachi. The sequence goes on from NC_090648.1 coordinate 204,794,162, forward strand.
AATATCGCCAGATTGGTGACTTAAACATCCCCCTACGGCATGGAAGCGCTGCTGCCTGTCTCCCTGTGGTGGTTGGGGGGGGGGGCTTGGGGGGCTTGGGTGCGGCTGGTGGTGGTACTGGCAGATGCTGCTGCTGCTGCTGCTGAGCCTGAGACACCAGCAGGCTGTGGGACCTGCCTACTGCTGCTGCCAATGCTTGCAATGATGCGCCTCCTTGCAAGGCCCACAAGAGCATCCTCCTCCTCCTCCTCAGAGCTGCTGAGGACGACATCCCCTGGAGGTGGTGGCACCCAGTCTCTGTCTGTCACCGGGTCATCATCATCCTCCCCCTCCTGAAACATGTCCTGCTGGGATGAGGACCCCCCAAACTCCTCTCCTGATGCATGGATGGGCTGCTTGACTGTCGCCACAGTCTTGCTGTCCAATCCCTCATCCCCCAAAGTGCCCATCAGCATCTCCTCCTCAAGATCGCCAACAACAGCAGACAATTTACTCATGATGCCTGGGGTCAAAAGACTGCTGAATGACAGGTCGGCGAGTGACGGTGAACTGGCCTCCTCCCCAGACCCTGCTGGGCGGCTGCTGCGAACAGGGGTGGTGGTGGTGGTGGTGAGGGTGGAGGCCTCGGATGCAGAGCTGATGGCGGGCTGCTCATCCTCCGTCATGAGTTGCACCACAGTGTCTGCATCCTTTTCCTCAATGGGACGTTTCCGACCCGGCTGGAGGAAAATGGGAGCAGGTGCTACACGCTGCTGCTGCTGTGTCTCTGCAGCGTGAGTTGCAGATGCTCCTGCTGGGCGGCGCCCAAGGCGTCCACGGCCAGTGGCTATGGGAGGAATGTTAGCCACTGACGCTGCTGCTGCTGCTGCGGAACTGTGCATGGTGGCGCGCCCGCGGCCGCGGCTTGCCACAATGCTGCTCCCTCTCCTCCTGATTCCCTTGCTGCCCTTCCCCTTGCCCAAACCGCGCTGGCTGCCACTTCCAGACATCTTAAATGTTTTGGGCGTATAGACAAAAGTTTTGTAAAAGGGCGGGTGAAAAGTGGGGTACTTTAATGGAGTGGGTTGGTTGGTGAGGTGACTGAGTGAGTGTCCCCTAGTACAGTAAGTAAGTAGTAACAGTCAGGAAGTACAACTAGCAGTTACAATAATCAGTAGTAATCACAAGTAAATTTAGTGTGTGTACACTCAGACAGTGAGTGCACGCACGCAGGAGCTAGTAGCCTATGAACACAGTGACTGAGTGTCCTAGACTCCTAGTACAGTAAGAGTAAGTAGTAACAGTAAGTAGAACTAACTAATTACAATAATCAATCAGCGATCAGAAGGAAATGGAGTGTGGGTGTGTGTACACTCAGACAGTGAGTGCACGCACGCAGGAGCTAGTAGCCTATGAACACAGTGACTGAGTGTCCTAGACTCCTAGTACAGTAAGAGTAAGTAGTAACAGTAAGTAGAACTAACTAATTACAATAATCAATCAGCGATCAGAAGGAAATGGAGTGTGGGTGTGTGTACACTCAGACAGTGAGTGCACGCACGCAGGAGCTAGTAGCCTATGAACACAGTGACTGAGTGTCCTTGACTCCTAGTACAGTAAGAGTAAGTAGTAACAGTAAGTACAACTAACTAATTACGATAATCAATCAGCGATCAGAAGGAAATGGAGTGTGGGTGTGTGTACACTCAGACAGTGAGTGCACGCACGCAGGAGCTAGTAGCCTATGAACACAGTGACTGAGTGTCCTAGACTCCTAGTACAGTAAGAGTAAGTAGTAACAGTAAGTACAACTAACTAATTACGATAATCAATCAGCGATCAGAAGGAGATGGAGTGTGGGTGTGTGTACACTCAGACAGTGAGTGCACGCACGCAGGAGCTAGTAGCCTATGAACACAGTGACTGAGTGTCCTAGACTCCTAGTACAGTAAGAGTAAGTAGTAACAGTAAGTAGAACTAACTAATTACAATAATCAATCAGCGATCAGAAGGAAATGGAGTGTGGGTGTGTGTACACTCAGACAGTGAGTGCACGCACGCAGGAGCTAGTAGCCTATGAACACAGTGACTGAGTGTCCTAGACTCCTAGTACAGTAAGAGTAAGTAGTAACAGTAAGTAGAACTAACTAATTACAATAATCAATCAGCGATCAGAAGGAAATGGAGTGTGGGTGTGTGTACACTCAGACAGTGAGTGCACGCACGCAGGAGCTAGTAGCCTATGAACACAGTGACTGAGTGTCCTTGACTCCTAGTACAGTAAGAGTAAGTAGTAACAGTAAGTACAACTAACTAATTACGATAATCAATCAGCGATCAGAAGGAAATGGAGTGTGGGTGTGTGTACACTCAGACAGTGAGTGCACGCACGCAGGAGCTAGTAGCCTATGAACACAGTGACTGAGTGTCCTAGACTCCTAGTACAGTAAGAGTAAGTAGTAACAGTAAGTACAACTAACTAATTACGATAATCAATCAGCGATCAGAAGGAGATGGAGTGTGGGTGTGTGTACACTCAGACAGTGAGTGCACGCACGCAGGAGCTAGTAGCCTATGAACACAGTGACTGAGTGTCCTAGACTCCTAGTACAGTAAGAGTAAGTAGTAACAGTAAGTAGAACTAACTAATTACAATAATCAATCAGCGATCAGAAGGAAATGGAGTGTGGGTGTGTGTACACTCAGACAGTGAGTGCACGCACGCAGGAGCTAGTAGCCTATGAACACAGTGACTGAGTGTCCTAGACTCCTAGTACAGTAAGAGTAAGTAGTAACAGTAAGTAGAACTAACTAATTACAATAATCAATCAGCGATCAGAAGGAAATGGAGTGTGGGTGTGTGTACACTCAGACAGTGAGTGCACGCACGCAGGAGCTAGTAGCCTATGAACACAGTGACTGAGTGTCCTAGACTCCTAGTACAGTAAGAGTAAGTAGTAACAGTAAGTAGAACTAACTAATTACGATAATCAATCAGCGATCAGAAGGAAATGGAGTGTGGGTGTGTGTACACTCAGACAGTGAGTGCACGCACGCAGGAGCTAGTAGCCTATGAACACAGTGACTGAGTGTCCTAGACTCCTAGTACAGTAAGAGTAAGTAGTAACAGTAAGTAGAACTAACTAATTACAATAATCAATCAGCGATCAGAAGGAAATGGAGTGTGGGTGTGTGTACACTCAGACAGTGAGTGCACGCACGCAGGAGCTAGTAGCCTATGAACACAGTGACTGAGTGTCCTAGACTCCTAGTACAGTAAGAGTAAGTAGTAACAGTAAGTAGAACTAACTAATTACAATAATCAATCAGCGATCAGAAGGAAATGGAGTGTGGGTGTGTGCACACTCAGACAGTGAGTGCACGCACGCAGGAGCTAGTAGCCTATGAACACAGTGACTGAGTGTCCTAGACTCCTAGTACAGTAAGAGTAAGTAGTAACAGTAAGTAGAACTAACTAATTACGATAATCAATCAGCGATCAGAAGGAAATGGAGTGTGGGTGTGTGTACACTCAGACAGTGAGTGCACGCACGCAGGAGCTAGTAGCCTATGAACACAGTGACTGAGTGTCCTAGACTCCTAGTACAGTAAGAGTAAGTAGTAACAGTAAGTAGAACTAACTAATTACAATAATCAATCAGCGATCAGAAGGAAATGGAGTGTGGGTGGTGTGTGTACACTCAGACAGTGAGTGACCGCACGCAGGAGCTAGTAGCCTATGAACACACAGTGACTGAGTGTCCTAGACTCCTAGTACAGTAAGAGTAAGTAGTAACAGTAAGTAGAACTAACTAATTACAATAATCAATCAGCGATCAGAAGGAAATGGAGTGTGGGTGGTGTGTGTACACTCAGACAGTGAGTGACCGCACGCAGGAGCTAGTAGCCTATGAACACAGTGACTGTCTGACTGAGTGTCCTAGACTCCTAGTACAGTAAGAGTAAGTAGTAACAGTAAGTAGAACTAACTAATTACGATAATCAATCAGCGATCAGAAGGAAATAGAGTGTGTGTTGTGTGTGTACACTCAGACAGTGAGTGCAGTGCGCACACGCAGGAGCTAGTAGCCTATATGAACAGTGACAGTGAGTGTCCCTACGGGTACAGTAAGAGTAAGTAGTAACAGTAAGTACAACTAACTAACAATAATCTATCAGTAATCAGAAGGAAATAGAGTGTGTGTACACACAGACAGTGAGTGAGTGCACACACGCAGGAGCTAGCTAGTAGCCTATAAACAGTGACAGTCAGTGAGTGTCCTACTCCTAGTACAGTATAACTACAATACTATTAGTAAAGGACAGCAGAAATACTGGTATAGATGAGAGAAATAAACAGAGGACAGCTGCCCACAGAGGCAAGGCCCCCCTGAGGCCTAAACCTGTAAGCTTGCAGCAGCTGCCTGTCTCTAATGTAACACACAAGCTACTAACTAAAATACAATGTCTATCTAACTAACAACAATATAGGTGTATATGGCAGGTGTAGGTGAGCAAAAACGCTAGGTAAATGATCACAATAGAGCACTTGCTAAGCCAAAGCACAAAGGAGCAACTCTCTCTCTGTACAAGTCTCAGGCAAGCATGGAGAAACGGAACATGGCGGCCGCTATTTATAGGGTAGGGGCTGGCCAGGGTCCCCCTCTGTGATTGGCTGCCGTCAGAGGGCCTGGGAGCCCTCTGATTGGCTCTAAGGACATCAATCTGGGCTATGACGCTATTCGAGCTCGGTACCGACCTCGAATAGCGCCGTTTGCTCGAATAGCTCGAATAGTGAATGGGCTATTCGAGTGTACTCGGATAGCCCATTCGAATAGCTCCAGCTATTCGGAGCTCGAATACCGAGCTCGAATAGCTGAAAAAGAGCTCGAATATTCGAGCTACTCGAATATTCGAGCTCTGCTGAGCACCACTGGCGTAGCCTAGTAGTCAGTTAGGTTAGTGATTAATCCTTTATTATATTATATCAGTTACTGGGCTTGATTCACAAAGCGGTGCTAACCTACTTAGCACGCCTAAAGTAGTTTAGGTGTGATAACCTTTGCACCAGTAGGTTAGCACCGTTTTTCAGGAATAAAACCGGCACAGAAAGTTGCATAGGGTTTAATGGGTGCATAAAAGTTTACGCGCACAAAACTTTATGCGCACTAAACTTTGCACGCGGAAATTTCGCACGAGTTTGTTTTTATCACACCTAAGCTGAGTTTAGGCGTGATAAAGGGCTTTTCACCAGCGTGCTAACAGTTTGCACCGCTTTGTGAATCAAGCCCACTGTGTTAATTTAGTGTTAGACTTAAACAGTGGCATATCTAGAGGGTTGCAGGCATATCTAATGCCATGGGCACCACAGCACCATGGGCACTATGGCTGCCCCCTCCTCTCTCATGCACTACCACCATACTGAGGGATGCTGCTTGTTACTTATACTTAGGGGGCTAACTCTAGCAACCTATAATGGGGGCGGGGGTTCTTATATGGAGGTTGGGAGGAGACTACGCTAATTACCCATGCTGGGAGGGCAATCTAAACTGGTTGACTATCTATGCTGGGAGGGCTACTTCTGGCTACCTATACTAGGGGTGACCTCTGGCTATCTGACTACTTATAACAAGGGCCGGATTTGGACTTCCCAGTGCCCTAGGCCCGGTACCACCAACCGCCAACCCCCCCCCCACACACACACACACTCAGGGTGCATACACACATCAGACCATAGTCTTTGGAAAATGAAAGATCACAGACCAATTTTACCCCCTTCCATGTAGTATGAGAGCCATACCTACAAAGTCTATTCTATTGAGCTGAACTCCCCATCAGATAGAAATCTTTGCAAGATGCTGCACACACAGATGCTGTACACATTCAAAAGATCAGTATCTGCAAAAGATCCGTTCCTGCAAAATGCATTCATAGTCTATGAGATCTGCAGATCATCATACACACCTTGTTTAACAAACATTCATCTGCAGATCAGATCCACCAGGATTAGGGGCGCCTAAAGCCACTGGCACTAAAGGCAGCTGCTTGGAGCGGCATGAAGGGGGGGGGGGGGGGCGCCCAGCTGCGGGGGGAAACTGCGGCCAATCGCCGCTATTGCAATCAGCTGCAGCTGCTTTGTTTCCAATCCTGGTTTATTTACATTCTGCCGCCTGTATGCACGCCCCCCGGCCAGGCCCAGCCAATAGACTTTTAGCCAGGAACCTCTCAAGAGTCCCACCCACTCCACCTCCTCCTAATCCCCTGTCCCGCCCCTCTCCCTAGCAGCAGCCGCACGATTTGTTTACTGCTGCTGTGTGCGGCGCCGCCTCTAACTCCGCCCCCCGCTGGCCAGAAGTTCGGGTCCCTAGGCTTGCCGCTGTCTGACCCATCCAGCATGCTTCCCCTGTGTGACGAACAGGCAGAGGTGAGGGTTAGCTGCAGGGGGGGGGGGGGGGGGAGGCTGGAATCAGCGACAGCCAGCAGTGCTAATCAGTGCAGAGGAGAGAGGAGGACAAGGCAGCTGTGCACTGTGTGCAGCATGTGAGCTGTACAATGCTGATATACACAGCTCTGAGCAGCTCATAGTGCACAGCTGCCTGTCTGGAGACTGACACTCCCCTGCTCTTATCAGCTCTGCTGCCAGGAGATCTTCACTCCTGAGTCCTGATAAAACCCTCACTGACCGTCACCTCCTGGGGGGGAGGGGAAGCAATAAAAAGCAGCATACACGCTAACAGTGGGGAGAAGGGTGGGGAAGTTAAACATGGGCACACAAGTTAGAGCAGTGACATAGCTAAGGAGCTGTGCGCCCGGTGCAAGTTTTACATGGGCCCCCCCAAGCACTCTATACATAACAATTGATACGTCGCACCAAAACCTGCCAATGGCAACTACAGTGTCAGAGGTGCAAGAAGGGGATGGGAAACAGTGTGTTAAGGATTACTACTATTCAAAGTATCTATATAAGTGATTATTACCAGCACAGGACCAACAGAGAGCTAATACTGTGATAGCGAGTGGACCGTTTGGGGCCCCGATGCGGTCGCTACCTCTGCACCCCCTGTTGCTGCGCCTCTTAGAGCAACTATCTAGGACTTTGCTCTGGGTGCCCATACATCTAGCCATGATAGGTAGGTCAACCAAGAGACAGATTTCTCTCTGAACGAATCTGATCAGAGAGAGATCTGTCAGCTGCCCATACACCACACGCTGATTCCTGTTCAATTTCATGCTGAAACTGATCAGGAATTGGTCTTGTGACGCCGCATCTGACCGCCCGACGCTATCCCCTAATTTAAATTGTGTCCCCAGGTTCCCTGTGCAGTATAGGTTACCTGGCAGTGTCGGTCTCTGCACTGCCTCACATACATGTGCCCTACGTGGTTGCCGGTGTATATGTGGGTGTGTATGTGACATCACACAGGCACGCACATATACGCTGGTAACTACCCGGGGCGTGTGTATGTGAGGCAGTGCGGAGACGGAGCCATTGGCGGACACAGACAGGTAACGTATACTGCACGTTAGGATTATTTTCTGGTAAAAGATTGCTGCATTAAGATTATTTTCTGATGAAACATTGCAGCATTATGATAATTTTATGGTGAAACATTGCTGCATTAGGATTTTTTTATGGTGGAACATTGCTGCATTAGGATTATTTTATGGTGAAACATTGCTGCATTAGGATTATTTTCCGACGAAACATTGCTGCATTAGGATTATTTTATGGTGAAACATTGCTGCATTAATGTACCCCTGATGCCAGTATTTTTAATATGTTTTCCTCCCTGGTGCTGTGTGACTAGCAAACAGCGTCATCCTCCCACCTCCAGCACTCCCTGCGGCCCCCGTTCTGACATCACATATGGGCAGGGAGGAAGTGGCAGTTCTTCCTCCCTGTGCCAGTCCTCAACTTAGCCTCTTCCACCTACCGCTTCAGTTCCCATTATGATCTGCTGCACACAGCACGCAGGGGAGCTGCGCTATGTGCGGTCTTGTGGTGATTGAGGTTGGAAGGCTATCCGACCTCAGTAATCACAAGTCCGCACACAGTCCAGCTCCGCAGCCCACTGTGTGCAGTGATTCATAAGTGGAACTAGAGTGGCAGGTGGAGGGGGCTGCATTATGAACGGGCAGAGGGGACAAAGAACTGCCACTTCCTATCTGACCATATTCGACATTCTGCCTCAGTCAAAGATTACGACTGAGCAGAATAGGGTCTACAGAGGGCACAGGAGAGGGAGGGGTGTGCAGTGTGCTCGTCGCACCGCACCAATAACGTAATCAAAATAAAAATATCGGGACCAAGGTCTAGGTCAGGGGTACTTTAAGATTATTGTCATGGGGGGGGCACCACGGGAGGGGGGGGGGGGCGCCACAGGTTTTCTTGCCTGGAGTGACAAAATGGCTTGAGGCGCCCCTGCTTGCCGCTGTCTGACCCATCCAGCATGCTTCCCCTGTGTGACGAACAGGCAGAGGTGAGGGTTAGCTGCAGGGGGGGGGGGGGGAGACTGGAATCAGCGGCAGCCAGCAGTGCTAATCAGTGCAGAGGAGAGAGGAGGACAAGGCAGCTGTGCACTGTGTGAGCCCAGAGCTGTGTATATCGGCATGTAGCAGCATGTGAGCTGTACGATGCTGATATACACAGCTCTGAGCAGCTCATAGTGCACAGCTGCCTGTCTGGAGACTGACACTCCCCTGCTCTTATCAGCTCTGCTGCCAGGAGATCTTCACTCCTGAGTCCTGATAAAACCCTCACTGACCGTCACCTCCTGGGGGGGGGAGGGGAAGCAATAAAAAGCAGCATACACGCTAACAGTGGGGAGAAGGGTGGGGAAGTTAAACATGGGCACACAAGTTAGAGCAGTGACATAGCTAAGGAGCTGTGCGCCCGGTGCAAGTTTTACATGGGCCCCCCCAAGCGCTCTATACATAACAATTGATACGTCGCACCAAAACCTGCCAATAGCAACTACAGTGTCAGAGGTGCAAGAAGGGGATGGGAAACAGTGTGTTAAGGATTACTACTATTCAAAGTATCTATATAAGTGAATATTACCAGCACAGGACCAACAGAGAGCTAATACTGTGATAGCGAGTGGACCGTTTGGGGCCCCGATGCGGTCGCTACCTCTGCACCCCCTGTTGCTGCGCCTCTTAGAGCAACTATCTAGGACTTTGCTCTGGGTGCCCATACATCTAGCCATGATAGGTAGGTCAACCAAGAGACAGATTTCTCTCTGAACGAATCTGATCAGAGAGAGATCTGTCAGCTGCCCATACACCACACGCTGATTCCTGATCAATTTCATGCTGAAACTGATCAGGAATTGGTCTTGTGACGCCGCATCTGACCGCCCGACGCTATCCCCTAATTTAAATTGTGTCCCCAGGTTCCCTGTGCAGTATAGGTTACCTGGCAGTGTCCGTCTCTGCACTGCCTCACATACGTGTGCCCTACGTGGTTGCCGGTGTATATGTGGGTGTGTATGTGACATCACACAGGCACGCACATATACGCTGGTAACTACCCGGGGCGTGTGTATGTGAGGCAGTGCGGAGACGGAGCCATTGGCGGACACAGACAGGTAACGTATACTGCACGTTAGGATTATTTTCTGGTAAAAGATTGCTGCATTAAGATTATTTTCTGATGAAACATTGCAGCATTATGATAATTTTATGGTGAAACATTGCTGCATTAGGATTTTTTTATGGTGAAACATTGCTGCATTAGGATTATTTTATGGTGAAACATTGCTGCATTAGGATTATTTTCCGATGAAACATTGCTGCATTAGGATTATTTTATGGTGAAACATTGCTGCATTAATGTACCCCTGAAGCCAGTATTTTTAATATGTTTTCCTCCCTGGTGCTGTGTGACTAGCAAACAGCGTCATCCTCCCACCTCCAGCACTCCCTGCGGCCCCCGTTCTGACATCACATATGGGCAGGGAGGAAGTGGCAGTTCTTCCTCCCTGTGCCAGTCCTCAACTTAGCCTCTTCCACCTACCGCTTCAGTTCCCATTATGATCTGCTGCACACAGCACGCAGGGGAGCTGCGCTATGTGCGGTCTTGTGGTGATTGAGGTTGGAAGGCTATCCGACCTCAGTAATCACAAGTCCGCACACAGTCCAGCTCCGCAGCCCACTGTGTGCAGTGATTCATAAGTGGAACTAGAGTGGCAGGTGGAGGGGGCTGCATTATGAACGGGCAGAGGGGACAAAGAAATGCCACTTCCTATCTGACCATATTCGACATTCTGCCTCAGTCAAAGATTACGACTGAGCAGAATAGGGTCTACAGAGGGCACAGGAGAGGGAGGGGTGTGCTGTGTGCTCGTCGCACCGCACCAATAACGTTATCAAAATAAAAATATCGGGACCAAGGTCTAGGTCAGGGGTACTTTAAGATTATTGTCGTGGGGGGGGCACCACGGGAGGGGGGGGGGGGGGGCGCCACAGGTTTTCTTGCCTGGAGTGACAAAATGGCTAGAGGCGCCCCTGACCAGGATGGATCTTCAGATCTGCAGTTGATTGTCTGATCTGCAGATGAATGTCTGTTAACAAGGTGTGTATGAGGATCTGCAGATATCATAGACTATGAATGCATTTTGCAGGAACGGATCTTTGGCAGGAACAGATCCTTTGCAGATAATGATCGTTTGAATGTGTACAGCATCTTGTGTTCAGCATCTTGCAAAGATTTCTATCTGATGGGGATATCAGCTCAATAGAATAGACTGTGTAGGTATGGCTCTCATACTACATGGAAGGGGGTAAAATTGGTCTGTGATCTTTCATTTTCCAAAGACTATGGTCTGATGTGTGTATGCACCTTCACTCAATATTCTGTCCAACATCCTGACTAAAGGCTCATACACACATCAGACCATAGTCTTTAGCCACATACACACATCAGATCATAGTCTTTTGAAAATGAAAGATCACAGACCAATCTTACCACCCTTCCATGTAGTATGAGAGCCATACCTTCTCAGTCTTTTCTATGGAGCTGAACTCTCCATCAGAAAAAAAAATCTTTCCAAGATGCTGCACCCACAGATGCTGTACAGACACAAAAGATCAGTATCTGCAAAAGATCTGTTACTGCCAAAGATCCATTCCTGCAAATTGCATTCATAGTCTATGGGCTTGATTCACAAAGTGGTGCTAACTGTTAGCACGCCTGTGAAAACCCCCTTAGCACGTCTAAACAAGCTTTTCGCGCATAAAACTTTACGCGCACAAAACTTTATGCGCGTAAAACTTTACGCGCGTACTGCACAGAGCACAGGGCGCTCCACGCGAAGTGCCCATTAAAGCCTATGGGACTTAGCGCGCGTAAAACTTTGCGCGCGTAAAACTTTGCGCGCACAAAGTTAGCGCGCGATCTGATTGAGAAATCCGGTGCTAACCTACTTAGCACCCTGGTTAGCGCGTCTAAAGACTTTAGACGTGCTAAGTAGGTTAGCACCGCTTTGTGAATCAAGCCCCATGAGATCTACAGATCATCATACACACCTTGTTTAACTGACATTCATCTGCAGATCTGAAAATCCATCCTGGTGGATCTGATCTGCAGATGAATGTCTGTTAAAAAAGGTGTGTATGAGGATCTGCAGACTATGAATGCATTTTGCAGGCAGGGGCGCCTTAACCTACTGACCACCCAGGCAGCGGCTTGGAGAGGCTTTGATGGGGAAGGTGCAATAAATTACTGTCAGTCCAAGGGGAAATAAAAATTCCTGTCCTGAAAGACCGTTGTAAGGGACTGGAGAGAAATAGATTTCCTTCTGTTTTAAGAAGGCAAATTACACCAAGCTTTGCTTTTTTAGTAGGAGGGCATTTTGGTTCCCCCTATACATTCCTAGTAGTTTGGGTCACCCTGAGCTGCTTGCTTACTCTGCTCTTTTCACAAATAGCCTTCTGCTAAGTCACTGATAAATAATCATTCAGAGTTCAGATTTATAGATACTCCCTAAGAAGAAGGTGTCTGGTTTATAGCTGTTCTCTGCCCCTCCATGAGTCCACCCTGAGCCTGACTGACTGACTGACATTTAAGGGTATGTAGTGAAAGTTTTCTACTCTCACAAGTGTTTTTAGGAATGCATCTAATAAGGATTCATAGAAAGATTTGAGACAGTCCCTCACTATTCAGTGTACAGAGGCGACAGCGCCCTACCGCCAAATGTTACTGAGTCTGCAGAGTGAGCGAGACAAACAAACAAACAAACAGTAAACTCTGCAGACAGCCCTGTGCTCTGCTATAACTTTTGTTTTTCTCTGCTAGAATGTCTGGCATGTCTAGATGTCAGGACGATCGCCATGACTAGCTATGGAGTGGTAGGATCATCTGATCCTCTCCCCATTTGGGACACACAGCCTGCACTTCTCCCTGAATTCACAAGGACAGTGTTTGAAGTGTGTAATGGACACAGTGGGGGTTGCAGGTTTTGTCTTTCATTGTGAGCGAGTGAATAGGAGGGCAGCATCTAAAGCTCAAACAATGATAATGGACATGTAAGCAATGTGTGTAATTACATCCATCACTACTTATAATTGAAGATGGCATAATAATGTATTTTCATTAATGCTGTCTGTTTGCCCTCTTTCTGCTATGTACCACCTCACGATTTTTTCAACGATTTTCCCGATGTCCATCAATTTTTTTTAAATGACAAGTAGTCATTTACACAATGTTGTGACATCGCTTAGCGTTGTGTGGTGAAAAGTGACTGTCACTGAGGATCGGATCTTTAAGATCCTTGACGACACCCCATAAAGTACTGCGGTCGCTTGACTCGTTGGCGCCCGTCCTGTAATGTCACGTGACATCTCGCATACCCGCTGGCAGAAAGATGAATCGCTGGACGCTTGTTATGAGGGGACACCTCGCTGGATCCATCTTCCTGTGTTGTTGCAGTCACTGTGGTGAGTGTGGAGCTTAACTTTGCTCGCCCTCACCCTCTGCTCATGCTCCCTCTCCCACTGTCTCTCTGACCAAACAACTGCTACTTGGGGAACAATGTACACAATGATGTACACTAGTCTGAGCACTCTTCAGGGGAGCCAGTAGCATTTGGAACTATTATTGTGTATTTATGTAGCACTGACATCTTCAGCACTTTACAGAGTACATAGTCATGTCACTGACTGCTCACTGGAGCTTACAATTTCATCCTTACCATAGTCAAACTGTAATGTCCGACCATATTATTATCATGTATTTATATAGCACTGACATCTTCTGCAGTACTTTACAGAGTACATAGTCATGTCACTGACTGTCCTCAGAGGAGCTCACACTCTAATCCCTACCATAGTCATAGTGTAATGTCCTACCATATTATTATTATGCATTCATATAGCACTGACATATTCTGCAGCACTTTACAGAGTACATAGTCATGTCACTGACTGTCCTCAGAGGAGCTCACAATCTAACCCTACCATAGTCATAGTATAATGTCCTACCATATTATTATTATTTATTTATATAGCACTGACATCTCCTGAAGCACTTTACAGAGTACATAGTCATGTCACTGACTGTCCTCAGAGGAGCTCACACTCTAATCCTACCATAGTCCTAGTCTAATGTCCTACCATATTGTTATTATGTATTTATATAGCACTGACATCTTCTGCAGCACATTACAGAGTACATAGTCATGTCACTGACTGTCCTCAGAGGAGCTCACAATCTAATCCCTACCACAGTTATAGTCTAATATTTTCAATATAGGATTGTTTTGGGGTAAACCAGTTGACTTATTAGTATGTTTTTTAGGATGCAGGAAATGTCTGCAGTGTCTGAAGACAGAAACTCCATGCAGATTTTGCCCTGGCCAATGTTCAAGCCTAGGACTCAGCACTAAAATGCAGTAGTGCTACCCACTGAGCCTCTATTCTACTCATAGATATCTGCTCATCCATGTCATCAATTCTGACCCTCTACTACCCTTCCTCCCTCCATTCTACTTCTCTTCTCTTGTATCACTTACAGTACAAACAGACTGTGCTTATCTCCAGAATGGATTATGAATCAAACCATTAGGCCCAGTGCACACCAAAACCACTAGCAGATCCTCAAAACGCTAGCGGTTTTTGGAGCAGATTTAAGAGCGATTCTAGGCAAGTTTAGAGACATTTTCTAAACATGCCCAGCGTTTTTGTGAAGCAGATTACAAATACTGTTACAGCTTCTGTAACAAAAACGCCTGGACAACCGCTCTGATCTAGTGTTTTTCAGAGCGGTTTGCATTTTTCCTATACTTCATATTGAGGCAAAATCGCTTCTGCAAACCGCAAATGTGCAGCAGGAGGCACGTTTGCAGTTTGCTAAAAACCTCAAACCACCATCCTATTGAAATACATTAGCCAAGCGTTTTCACAGACAGATGCGGTTGGCGGATCGCTGCTAAAACCGCTCGGTGTGCACTGGGCCTTAAACCACCTTACCATATCAGCCCTTCAATGTCATGATATACCCACTCTAGTCCTACCCTAACAGGTGGTAACATATTTGCATATCTCATAATGTTTGTGAAAAATTATTTTGAAAGGAAGAATGTCTTGCTTGATAATCCAATCTTGCAATGTGACTTCCATTGGAACTTGTAGTGTGGATGCTGTATTTATTTGAGGTGCATACTGGCAGCATGTGCTGTATGGAATACAATGCTGATCATCCACAAGGCAAACTTAGGCAGCTGCCTAGGGTCTAGAGAGAGTTTAGGGGCCTGGTGGTTGCTAGCCCCCACCAAATCTAACTAAATAAGCCAAGTGACCATCAGTGGAGGGCAAAGTGTTATCTTGCCTAGGGCCCCATTTCATAGTTATCCCTCCCTGATGGCCTATATCATGTGTGAAGTGTTCTATAATGTACAGTGGTGTGAATAACTATTTGCCCCCTTCCTGATTTCTTATTCTTTTGCATGTTTGTCACACTTAAATGTTTCTGCTCATTAAAAACCGTTAACTATTAGTCAAAGATAACATAATTGAACACAAAATGCAGTTTTAAATGATGGTTTTTATTATTTAGTGAGAAAAAAAACTCAAAACCTACATGGCCTTGTGTGAAAAAGAAATTGCCCACTGAACCTAATAACTGGTTGGGCCACCCTTAGCAGCAATAACTGCAATCAAGCGTTTGCGATAACTTGCAACAAGTCTTTTACAGCGCTCTGGAGGAATTTTGGCCCACTCATCTTTGCAGAATTGTTGTAATTCAGCTTTATTTGAGGGTTTTCTAGCATGAACCACCTTTTTAAGGTCATGCCACAACATCTCAATAGGATTCAGGTCAGGACTTTGACTAGGCCACTCCAAAGTCTTCATTTTGTTTTTCTTCAGCCATTCAGAGGTAGATTTGCTGGTGTGTTTTAGGTCATTGTCCTGCTGCAGCACCCAAGATCGCTTCAGCTTGAGTTGACGAACAGATGGCTGGACATTCTCCTTCAGGATTTTTTGGTAGACAGTAGAATTCATGGTTCCATCTATCACAGCAAGCCTTCCAGGTCCTGAAGCAGCAAAACAACCCCAGACCATCACACTACCACCACCATATTTTACTGTTGGTATGATGTTCTTTTGCTGAAATGCTGTGGTACTTCTACGCCAGATGTAATGGGACACGCACCTTCCAGAAAATTCAACTTTTGTCTTGTCGGTCCACAAGGTATTTTCCCAAAAGTCTTGGCAATCATTGAGATGTTTTTTTAGCAAAATTGAGACGAGTCTTAATGTTCTTTTTGCTTAAAAGTGGTTTGCGCCTTGGATATATGCCATGCAGGCCATTTTTGCCCAGTCTCTTTCTTATGGTGAAGTCATGAACACTGACCTTAATTGAGGCAAGTGAGACCTGCAGTTCTTTAGATGTTGTCCTGGGGTCTTTTGTGGCCTCTCAAATGGGTTTTCTCTGCGCTCTTGGGGTAATTTTGGTCGGCCAGTCACTCCTGGGAAGGTTCTTCACTGTTCCATGTTTTTTGCCATTTGTGGATAATGGCTCTCACTGTGGTTCGCTGGAATCCCAAAGCTTTAGAAATGGCTTTATAACCTTTACCAGACTGATAGATCTCAATTACAGTACTTTTGTTCTCATTTGTTCCTGAATTTCTTTGGATCTTGGCATGATGTCTAGCTTTTGAGGTGCTTTTGGTCTACTTCTCTGTGTCAGATACCTCCTATTTAAGTGATTTCCTGATTGAAACAGGTGTGGCAGTAATCAGGCCTGGGGGTGACTACGGAAATTGAACTCAGGTGAGATAAACCACAGTTATTTTTTAACAAGGGGGGAAATCACTTTTTCACACAGGGCCATGTAGATTTGGAGTTTTTATGTTATCTTTGACTAATAGTTAACAGTTTTTGATGAGCAGAAACATTTAACTGTGACAAACATGCAAAAGAATAAGAAATCAGGAAGGGGGCAAATAGTTTTTCACACCACTGTATATGATTTTTGTTTTATTTTTTATGGGGGGGGGGGGGGGCACAGGATTTCTTGCCTGGAGTGACAAGAAGGCTAGAGGCGCCCCTGTTTGCAGGAACAGATTTTTGCAGGAACAGATCTTTTGCAGATACTGATCTTTTGAATGTCTACAGCATCTTTGTGTGCAGCATCTTGCAAAGTTTTCTGTCTGATGGGGAGTTCAGCTCTATAGAATATACTGTGTAGGTATGGATACTCCATGGAAGGGGGTAAAATTGGTCTGTGATCTTTCATTTTCCAAAGACTATAGGTGGGCACACACGACAGATAAAAGTCTTTGGAAAATGAAAGATCACAGACCAATTTTACCCCCTTCCATGTAGTATGAGAGCCATACTCTACACAGTATATTCTATGGAGCTGAACTCCCCATCAGATAAAAATCTTTGCAAGATGCTGCACACAAAGATGCTGTACACATGCAACAGATGAGTATCTGCAAAAGATCTGTTCCTGCAAAAGATCCATTCCTGCAAATTGCATTCATAGTCATGCATTCATAGTCTATGACATCTGCAGATCCCATACACACCTTGTTTAATGGACATTCATCTGCAGATCAGACAATTATCTGCCGATCTGAAGATCCAACCTGGTGGATCTGATCTACAGATAATTGTCTGTTAAACAAGGTGTGTATGAGATCTGCAGATGTCATAGACTATGAATGCAATTTGCAGGAATGGATCTTTTGCCCGAACAGATCTTTTGCAGATACTGATCTGTTGCATGTGTACAGCATCTTTGTGTGCAGCATCTTGCAAAGATTTTTATCTGATGGGGAGTTCAGCTCCATAGAATAGACTAGGTAGGTATGGCTCTCATACTACATGGAAGGAGGTAAAATTGGTCTGTGATCTTTCATTTTCCAAAGACTTTTATCTGACGTGTATACCCACCTTATGGTCTGATGTGTGTATGAGCCTTAACGATCACTTGTTTGCAGGAGGAAATGCCTGTTTTAGTGACTTGTGTATACCTATGAATGTTTTCTCTCTGAAAAATGATGAATGATTGTTTTTCCTGTTAGAGCAGTGAGTCCCTAATGCCTGGTACGCACCAGATAGATGGGTTGAATCGATTTTCCGATCACTTATACAAAGTTGATTAGAAAAATTATCAGAAATCAGATTAGACCTGTCAGAAATAATCAATTTGAACCCATCTATCTGATGGGAAATTGCATGGTGTGTACCAGGCATGAAGTAGCAGAGCGGCGTTCATCTCCCACTCTGCTCTTCTGTAATCACAGATCTGTTGCATTTATTTTATAGTATTTATTGTACTGATTCTTTCACAGTTGTTTTTTTTACTGTTTGCCAACATGGTACAAATATATATTTTTTTTAATTTTTAGTATATGTTATTACTTTTGGTATACAAAACAGAATGTAACAATGCAAAAGTATACAACAGTACATTTGCAATTATAATTATAGAGAAGTTGTCTATCTCATACTAGACTACTGCTGCCTTTAAAATGAGCCAGCAAGGGGTTAAGATTTAGCTTAGAAGGGGCTGCCATAAATCTCTCTAAGGAAAAAACAAAACCTTATCTTTCTGTTTAAGATTTACAATCCAGGGGGAGAGAGGAGAAGGAATGGCTCAAGTCATTAACAGAGTCTGACCAGCAATACATTGTTTAGCCCAGCTTGAGTTGTAAAGTGGAAATAATTCTGTTAAAATGTTTACTGGATCAGAAATTGTGTCTACATTGTGTTCCATGTTTCTCTCACCCCTGGCAATAAAACTGAAGCTTGTATGTTCAGGAGATAGCACTGTCTCATTGCACACCACGAAGTAAGGAAATACACGGAGCTCTGGAATTCTGACTGTGTGTGCAGCAAAGCCGGGGCAGCTTCGGAGCAGGAGAAATGATTTATTTTGACATGCAGCCTCTTATCTCTCTCAGGTCCTGCCGCCCTTTTATCCTTCTGATTTTTTTCCGCCCTAGGCCGTGGCCTTTGTGGCCTTTGCAGAAATCCGGCCCTGCTTATAACTCTGGTGACCTATATTAGGGGCTACCTCTGATTAACAATATTGGGGGGCTAATTCTCTCTACAGATACCGGGGGACACCTCTGTCTACCTATACTGGGGTGGACACCTCTGGATATGCATCCTGGAGGGAAACCACCAGTATGGATATGTGGCACAATTGGATATGGGGCACAAATAGATATGGAATGGGGGCGCAATTTTAGTGTTTGCCATAGGTGCTATATTACCCAGATACACTCCTGGACTTACTCTAGCATACAATCAGTGTCAGTCAGAACTGCAGCATCTCTCTCAATTCTGCAGCTTCTGCCTTTGAGTGTGTGACACACTAGTTAGGCAGTCTCTTACTGTGTCACTCACTGTCTCTCTCTTCTTGTTGTCACTAGTGTTCTGTTCATTACCAAAGTCAGTTCAGTTTAGTTAGTGACTGAATGACTAGACAGTTACTTACTTATTGTAACTTATTTGTACTTGTTGTAGATAGTACACTAGTAGTTCACTCACTGTCACTGACCCTCCGTGTACAAGTAATCAAGTGAGCTACTACATTATCTTTGTCCATTCAAAAAAAAAAAAAGCCCCCCCCCCCACCCCAATAAAAAAAACAACAACTTATTTTTTGCCCAATTTTCCTTAGTCACCACCCCACACATATTTAATAAAAAAAAAAAAAAAATCAGGGTATCCCCCTTTCCATTTTTTTATTTTTCTTTATAAATTGTATTGTATATTGTGCAATATCTGGCAGGGGTAGAGGCACCAGGAGAGGCAGCGCCATTGCGACCGCCGCCGGTAGGTCTATGACTTGTCCGCCGCTAGCTCAACTCTGGGGGAGGGAGCAGAGAGGCACAGCGCTTTGCGACCATCTTTGGCCAGGGTCGATGGCCCATTCAGGAGAGGCAGACAGAGTCTGTCGTGGAGCTGATGGCGGAGCAGCAGTCCACCGGTTCCACACAGACCTCCACTGTCACCAGCACTCCTGTGAGCAGCAGCAGACGCTTCTTGCCGGAGGTCATGTCAACCCCAGTGGCCACACAGAACTCACTGGACGAAAGTTCGCTTCACTTTAGTCCAGTGTCGGAGAGCACATTGAGGGCTGATGTGCAGGAGATGGAGCAGATGGTTGGGACTGCCAGCCAGGAGTCTCTGGAAATGGATGAGCCAGAGCCAGGGGATGTTGGGGCTGAAGAGGTGGTTGAAGGGTCAGAGGAGATGTTTGGGGAGGAGGAGTTTGAGGAGGAGGATGATGAGGTGTTGGACCGTTCCTACATGCCACCAGCACATTTTTCCCCCCAAGGCAGCTCAGCGGAGGAGGCTGTGGCAGAGAGGCGCAGCAAGGCAGCCAGGGGCAGAGCCAGGGCCAGCAGAGGGCGTGGTAGCCAGGAGCCACAGCCCGCTGCTTCAGCCACCTCCACTAGTGTTGGGCGAATAGTGTTCGCCACTGTTCGGGTTCTGCAGAACATCACCCTGTTCGGGTGATGTTCGAGTTCGGCCGAACACCTGGTGGTGTTTGGCCAAACCGTTCGGCCACATGGCCGAAATAAGAGCGCATGGCCGAACGTTTCCCGAACGTTTGGCTAGCGCTGTGATTGGCCGAACGGGTCACGTGGTTCGGACCCGAACGCGCTCTGATTGGCCGAACTGTCACGTGGTTCGGGTAAATAAATACCCGAACCACGTCATATCTCCGCCATTTGTCTGTGGGTTTAGCTTTGGGTAGGCAGGCAGGGTAGTTCGCGCTCCAGCCACGCTAGCCAGGGTCCCCCCAGTCATTGTGTCGCTGCTGGGAATAGTAGTACACCACTCGCTCAGCCACACTATATAGCATTCTGTTTACTGCCACTCTGTGTACCTCGCTCAGCCACACTATATAGCATTCTGTTTACTGTTCTGTGTCTGCTGGGAATAGTAGTACACCGCTCGCTCAGCCACACTATATAGCATTCTGTTTACTGCCACTCTGTGTACCTCGCTCAGCCACACTATATAGCATTCTGTTTACTGTTCTGTGTCTGCTGGGAATAGTAGTACACCGCTCGCTCAGCCACACTATTTAGCATTCTGTTTACTGCCACTCTGTGTACCTCGCTCAGCCACACAATATAGCATTCTGTTTACTGTTCTGTGTCTGCTGGGAATAGTAGTACACCGCTCGCTCAGCCACACTATATAGCATTCTGTTTACTGCCACTCTGTGTACCTCGCTCAGCCACACTATATAGCATTGTGTTTACTGCCACTCTGTGTCTGCTGGGAACAGTAGTACACAGCCGCTCACTCAGTCACCCCATTACTATATAGCATTGCTGGGATCTGTAGTACTCTGCTTACCCACCCATACCATTGTACTGCCAGTCACTGTGTATATTGCTGGGATCTGTAGTACTTCACTCACCGTCAACCACTATATAGCATTGCGTACTCTGCCAGTCAGTGTGTATATTGCTGGGATCAGTAATACTCCACTCAACGTCAACCACAATATGAGCTCACCATGAGTTCCTCAGAGACCTCCGCTGTGAGCAGCACTCCCAACAACAGCAACAGCCAACGCCCCACGCAAGCTATAACATCCACCCCAGCAGCCAGTGGTCAGCAGCAGCCCTCCCCGGAGGAGAACGTTGTGTCCATCGGTCCGGCGCCAGAGCGATTATTGAGGGCTGCCATTGAGGAGATGATGGGGCCTGATGTGGAGGAGTAGGTCGGGCTCAGGCCAGCATCCCAAGTTAATGATGAGAACGATGAGGGGTCTGTGTCTGGGGATGTTGGGGTGGCAGAGGTGGTGGGTGGGTCAGACTCAGGAGAAGAGTTGTATGATGAGGATGATGATCGGGACCATCTGTATGTGCCTCAGAGTCCGACCCCAGAAAACATGTTGTATCGTGTGTTTAGGTACTAAAATCTGCGTTCCCACTTCCCAGTACTGCCCGGGTCCATGGATCCATATAATTTTTTGGGCAGCACTATCAAACTGTGGTACTATGAGTGAGTTGCCATGGTCCTTCTGTGCTGTCACACTCACCGTCTGTCTGCAGATGGATTGTTCAACACAGCTACGCCATCTGACATGTAGTCCTTGACCATCTTCTCCAGGCGATTGGTGTTGGAGGACGTGGAACTGCCCGATTGCTGCTCTGTGGGCTGCTGCATGGGTGTCAGAAAATGTTCCCACTCCAAGGACACTGCCAATACCATTCCCTTTTGGGCACTAGCAGCAGCTTGTGTTCTTTGCTGCCCTCCTGGTCCTCCTGGGTTTGCTGAAGTCAGTCTGTCGGCGTACAACTGGCTAGAGAAGGAGGAGGATGTCAATCTCCTCTCTAAAGTCTCCATCCTCAAGGGCCTGTAGGAATTGTTCCATTTTTGACCTGTCTGACACTTTCTTCAATCAGTTTTTTAACATTGTGTTTGTATAAACTGGGTATAAACCCAGTAATTGGTGTTGTCCAGAATAATGAATAATAATGAATAGTGAATAATGCGCGGGCCGCGTTCAATGCAGTCTAGCATGAATTGAGCCATGTGTACCAGAGAATCCTGCCAGACTCCTCTGTCTTCATGTTCTTGTGAGCGTTGTGATTGTTGTGATGCACCATATTCGTCACCAGCATCACTTTCTTCCTCTTCTGCTGTCCATTCCTGCTAAATTGTGGAAGTCCAACGTGCACCGCTTTGTCCCTCGGCAGTGGGGGCATCCAATTCCTGCTCCAACTCCAGCTGTTCCTCGTCCTGTTCTTTGTCATAGCTGGGACCAGCGTTTCCTGAGGCAGGTTGCCTGATGTTGGTATCATCACGCTGATCGTTTTCATCTTCAGATTCCCCCACTTGCATCATGCCAGCAGTTTCCATCTTCAACATTGATTTCTTCAGTAAACACAGCAGTGGTATTGTAATGCTGACTGTAGAGTTGTCACTGCTCAGTCACAAGCAACGTGGATTGCTCAAAATTTTGGAGGACTTGGCAGAGATCCAACACGGTGGCCCAATCAGATCCACAGAAGCTTGGTAGCTAGCTAGCTGCTGGAATGCGCCTCGGCACTGCCCAAAAGCGTGCTAGCATGTGCAGCGTAGAATACCAGCTCGTAGGGAGGGACATCACCCAGCGAGCGATGGTGCGCTAGATTGAAGTGCTCCTGCATCTCTTGGTGAGTCCTTCAGAAGCGGTGCTGGACTTTTAAAAATGTTTGTTTTTTTTCCTTCAACAGAAGATCTGCCATGTTGGAGTGAGGAGGACGCCGCCGACCCCGACACCAAGCTGAACCCCGGCGAACTCCAAGCAGAGGATCTTCAGGAACCCTCAAGGCTTTGAGCAAGCTGAGCAGGATCAGCAGTCCCGACGAGACCTCTCCTCATATGTGACTGTGTGCAGTGGAGTAGAGCTCCCCAGAACAACCTCTCACTTGTCACTTTGTCACTGGTCACTTTGTCATTTTATCACTTTGTCACTTTGTCACTTGTCACTTTGTCACTTGTCACTTTGTCATTTTGTCACTTTGTCATTTTGTCACTTTGTCAGTCACTTTGTCACTTTGTCACTGGTCACTTTGTCACTTTTCACTTTGTCACTTGTCACTTGTCACTTGGTCACTTGGTCACTTGTCCAGATGATCTCGGTACACCTCCTGCGATTCAAATTCCTGCACACATTGCTCTGGGATTTGGGTGTGATGAATGATGCATCTAACTGGCCACCGGAGGCAATTAAGGCCTTCAAAACATTGAAAGCAGCTTTCTGTTCCGCCCCCATTTTGCGTCATGTTGAGTTGTTGACGTCATGTTCATCCTCGGCCTCGCCTTGCATTTCAGTGCGAGGTGCATTTTCCACAGAAAAAGGTTGTGAATCCGTGCACAACATTTGTGGCTGTTCCATTGACCTTTCACAGGTAGAAGATTGTGGGGGTGGGAATAGCTCCTCCGAATAGCCCATTGTGTTCTGAAAACTACTAATTGCATTGCTTTGCGCACGCATTTTTTTGTCCTCATGCAAGGCCTGAGTTGCGCCTGAAAGCTTGGCCTTCTCCTCCTGCGCCTCCTCCTGTTCCATCACGTCTGCTGCTGCTGGGTTAGCGTTGCCGCCCGGTCCCTGTTTATTGAACCTCTTATCTTTATTACATTTATGACTGCATGGCGGTACAAAGCATGCTATCCGCACGCTTCTTGTCCTCATGCAAGGCCTGGGTTGTTGTGTCTCAAAGCGTGGCCTTCTCCTCCTGCGCCTCCTCCTGTTCCATCACGTGTGCTGCTGCTGCTGCTGGGTTAGCGTTGCCGGTCCCTGTTTATGGAACCTCTCATCTTTATTACATTTATGACTGCATGGCGGTAAAAAGAATGCTATCCGCACGCTTCTTGTCCTCATGCAAGGCCTGGGTTGTTGTGTCTCAAAAAGCGTGGCCTTCTCCTCCTGCGCCTTCTCCTCCTGTTCCATCACGTGTGCTGCTGCTGGTGCTGGGTTAGCGTTACTGGTCCCTTTTCCTGGAACCTCTTCTCTGTATTACATTTATGACTGCATGGCGACAAAAAGCATGTTACCTGTGCAAAGAAACATGACATTTTCCACATTTAAAAGACAGTTTTTCCTTTGAAACTTTACAATCAATTTTCTCAAAAACTATAAGCTCTTTTTCAAATATTTTTTTCCCTCTTGTACCCACTCCCAAGGTGCACATACCCTGCAAATTTGGGGTATGTAGCATGTAAGGAAGCTTTACAAAGCACGAAAGTTCGGGTCCCTATTGACTTCCATTATGTTCGGAGTTCGGCGCGAACACCCGAACATCGCGGCGATGTTCGGCGAACGTTCGCGAACCCGAACATCTAGGTGTTCGCCCAACACTAACCTCCATTACCAGTTGACCCCCAACCAGCAGCGTGAGACAGCAGCAGGCACTCCCTTCCACCCGTAGGGGGGTGTTCACATCCCCTATTTGGAAATTCTTCCAAGTGTCCATGCTCTCAGTGTTTTGCAGTCTTCAATTGCTGCAAAACAACTAGGGATGGTCGTAGTCAGCCAACTTTGGTACGCTGGAACTACGCGTAGTTCTACGCAATTATGCTTCGCAAACTACGGTTTTGAAATCAGAAACTTCGCTACATTTGCATTTCGTAGACTACGCGTTGAAATACGAAAGTTTTGCGTAGTGCGAAGCGTAGTTTATGCGGACGCTTATGCCCTTATGTGGAAAAATTTCCGCAATAATCCGCTAAATATGCGCATTGGTGAACTAATATATGCGTACATTTCACCTTCCAATGCGGAATTGTATACGTATAGAAGGGTAATAGTATTTCTGTGCATGCGCAATGATCCGTATAGATGCAGTTACCGCACGCGTAGTTGACTTCGTAATACATACGTCAACTACGCGTATCCGGCGAAGCTTCGAATATCGGTACTACGACTATGCAGAAATATGTACGAGAAGTTTTTAAACTTCGTCAATGAACTACGGTGCGTAGTTGCGGACTACGACGCGTAGATTCGCACTGGCATAGTTTACGAGCAACCCTTAAAACAATCCCTCCAGGATGGGTACCTCAAGCTTACAGGCACATTTGAAGAGTCAGCACAGGACTCAGTTTGAAGAGTTCCAGAAAATGAAGGGAACTGGTGTGCATCAATCAGCAACAGCAGCATCGCACCCTACTGCTCATCCAGCAGCAGCAGGAGCATGTGAACGCACTGTACCCTCCAGACCTACTCTCACCCCCGACATTGAGACTGGTGAGGGCAGCCAGTCCTCAGTGGCCTCCACTACTCCCTCCACAGCTCCCTCCTCTGCTTCCCATGCAAACAAGCAGCAGACCCTGCTCAGCGACGCCTTTCCGGGTGTGAACAAGGCTCTGCATCCTGGCCTCTGGCACATCCGGATGCTGAATGGATTGCTTGCCTGAGCCATGAGCTCCCAGCTCCTGCCATACTCCCTTGTGCAGGAGGGGAGAGACATGAGAGTGCTCTTGCAGTATGAGATCCCAGAGGGGTGAATCCCCGGCCACCACTACTTCTCCTGCATGGTGATCCTAGCACTGCACCAGTTTGTGGTGGCAAACGTGACCCGTTCACTCGATCACGCAGTGGGTGAGGGTCCATGTCACCATGGACTCTTGTAGCAGCCGTTTAGGGACAGACTGCTACCTGTCCTTCACAGTTCATTGGGTCAGCTTGGTGGAAGGGGGTGAGGCAGCAGCACCAGCAGCAGCATTGGGCACACAGCAGCAGCAGCCCAGTGGGTGGTACCACCCCGCGGTGTCAGGGGTGATGCAGCAGGCTCCTCTGATCCCGTTACCTCCTCTGGCACACCCGCCAAACGCTACTGCCTCAGCAGTGTCAAGCCCCACCACTGCCAAGCGCTGCTGGAGATGACCAGCCTGGAGAAGGACAAGCTCATGGCAAACAATGTCCTGGCAACCCTAAGGGAGTAGCAGCAGAGGTGGCTGACCCCTGGAGAACTCAGAGTCGGATTGGTGGTGTCCGACAATGGGTCCAACCTGCTGTCTGCCATCAGCAGGGGACACCTTCAGCGGGCTTGACACCGAGGCCACTGTGGATCCCATGGAGTACTGGGTCTAGAGGCTGGAGATCTGGAGTACTCGCGCAGTACGCCCTGGAAGTCCTGTCCTGCCCCCCTTCCAGCGTGCTGTCGGAGAGATGCTTCAGTGTGGCCGGTGGCGTGGTCACAGAGAAGCACTCTCGTCTGTCCAACCAGTCTGTGGACAGACTCACCTTACTCAAGATGAACAAGGCTTGGGTTGAAGGTGAGTTCCTGGCCCCTGCTGTCGGCGAGAGGAGGACATGAGGTGGCAGGGAATAGTGCTATGACAGAGCAACTGCCAACAGCAGAACGTCCTGCAAATGAAATTAGGCCTGGTTCTTTTTATTTTTGCTGTGGTACCACGACTAGGTGCCATGCTGTAATACTGCTGCTGCCACACGCTACTCCTCCTGCTGCTGCATGTACCTCCTGCTGACTGTGATTCCACCGGTAGGGTCAACAATCTAATGCACTGTTGCCACGCGCCACCAGCTATTACGCCAACAAAATAGCTATATTGTTGTAGAAAAAAAAGGTTTTATTTTCTAGAAGTGTCTGGGATTAAAACTGTGCTGTCCGAGTTGTGGGGAGGCCCCAACTGCGGCTGTACGGTTGCTTCCTGAAACCTCACTGTTGTTATGGACATCTACCACTGCTAGATGTCCTGGTCTATTATATTGCCTGCTGCCACATGTTAATCCTCCCCCTCCTGCTGCTGCTGCTTGTCCCTCCTGCTCTCTGTGCTCCCACCGCCAGGGTCCACAGAATAAGACACTGCTGCCACGCGCCACCAGCTATTACCCCACTACAATAGCTATACTGTATATATTGTGAAAATTGTGCTGTCCCAGTTGTGTATTGGACACAATGTAGGCTTCACGACTGCTGTCTGGAACCTCCTGCTGTTTTATCGGTGTTATATATACAGCCGTGGTACCACCGCTAGGTGCCAAGGTGTAACGTTTGCAGAATCGTTTTCGCGGTCAGCGCACAAGATGCACACTGACACAGCGAAAACCTTCCACAAGCATATAATTGGGTGAACCCAGGCTAGGTGCAATGCACCAGCAGAGGGCAATTCCCAGCAGCAGATGGTGCTGTGGAGTGCAGACGAGCACAGCCTCTGCACGGCCACAAATGCCAGAAGGGAATTGTACACATCTAAGACAGTGCGGGGCTGAACAGCCCTTAAAGAGAAGAGCACAGATATAGGCTAAATGTGTGTTCCCCAAGTTGCCACCCAGCAATGGTGAACACACATTCGCAGAAACAAAGTATGAATGCGATCGCGAGAGAGGCGATCGCCAGAAGTGACACAAGACTGACCAGAACAGAACACAAGAGTAGCAAAAGCACAGCAAACGACAATGAGAAAATAATGAAAATAACAAACGCTAACTAAACGCGAACACCGCACTCATCCGCAACAGCGAACACGTTTACAGCGCGATCTCTGCACGTTAAGCGCAACAGCACGCCTAACTAACCACCGACAGACAAACACGAAACAGAGGGCGTAAGCGCTTGCTTAATGGTTACCTCACCGAGCCTACAGCAAGTGTTTGTATCAGACAAGACAGACAAACGGACGGGAAACAGGATAGGAAAGATCCACTGCTCTTTCCGCCAGAGTTGAAGCCAGAATTTTTCCAGAATTGGAAAAAAAAATTCTGAGGTGTCCGGGTTGAAAACTGTGCTGTCCCAGTTGTGTATTGGACACAATGTAGGCTTCACGACTGCTGTCTGGAACCTCCTGCTGTTTTATTTGTGTTATATTTACAGCCTCGGTACCACTGCTAGGTACCATGGCCTATTATATTGCCTTCTGCCACACGTTACTCCTCCTCCTGCTGCTGCTGCTTGTACCTCCTGCTCTCTGTGCTCCCATTGCCAGGGTCCACAGAATAAGGCACTGCTGCCATGCACCACCAGCTATTACGCCATTACAATAGCTATATATATGGGTTGAAAACTGTGCTGTCCCAGTTGTGTATTGGACACAATGTGGGCTTCACGACCGCTGTCTGGAACCTTCTGCTGTTTGCTCTGTTTTTAGTGCAGCCATGGTACCACCGCTAGGTGCCAAGGCCTATTATGCTCTTATAATTATTT
Source organism: Hyperolius riggenbachi (assembly GCF_040937935.1). Classification (NCBI taxonomy): domain Eukaryota; kingdom Metazoa; phylum Chordata; class Amphibia; order Anura; family Hyperoliidae; genus Hyperolius; species Hyperolius riggenbachi. The sequence continues at coordinate 204,822,283 of NC_090648.1, forward strand.
CTTGAAATTAGTGCTGTGGTACTGCTGCCAGGTTCCATGGCCATCTCTGATACCAGCTAATATGTCTGCTACTCATGCCAATTCAACATGCATGATGCAAAAAAAAAAAAAATTAGATGGTGAAGAAGAAGAAGATGATGGTAAAGAAGAAAATGATGGTGAAAAAGAAAAGGGGAAGAAAAGACAGTGTAGAAAAAAAAGAAGGTGAAGTAGAATGAGGAGGAGGAGGAGGGGGAGTACAGCTTACATAGATTACATTACTATCATCACACACACGCACACATAATCCCTATCTCTTGAAAAAAAAATGTTTTTACACCTTCCCACACACCTAATTGTTGTTTTTAATTAAAAAAAATTGTGATGCATTATGCATCATTTCATGTCAAACAGGGTTTAAAGGAAATTTAAAGGCAATTAGTGATATCCATTTTTATCCGCGATCACAAGCAATTTGTGAGATGGTGGACTCATGATGGTGATCACTCGAATACGTGATCGGGGGTATCCAAGCACCTCTGGCCGCGGATACAGATTTTTTCCGCCCCAGACTTGAATTTTATATGGTAACTGTGCTTATGGGTATTCACTTAATTGTGTTCATTAATACCAATATGTTCATTGGGATTACATTATGTATGTTTACTTCCCCGTAGGGCGGTCCTCTCTAAGGTGAAGTGTTTCTCAGTCTAAGGTGCATAACTTTGCATTTATGTGCTGTTACACGTTTTTCCACCACCTGGCTGGGCTGTTTAATATATTAGATTGGATGCGGTTTTGGATTTCTGCGTTATTTCCGCATTGGAATGCGGAAATTCGCCTAGTGGCGGCGAATTACGGATTTTTGTTGTTTTTTCACCCCTCCAGCGGTTTTGAAAATTTGTTGCAGTCTTCACCTGGGCAGATGTTACACTTCTAATTATGATTTTTAATTGGAGTTTAGGCTGTTTTATGTGTTTTTTTTCATGAACTTTAAAATGCTAGCACCTGATTGATTGGGTCCTGTTTTCAAACTGAATAGTGACCAATAAGAACATGGGGTGTGGCCAAACTGACCATTTGTGTGAAGTTCCCCATCAGGTCCTCTCATTTGCATGCCTTGTACTGATTGGCTCATTGCAGGTTCATGATACACTATATAAGGCTTGTGTGGTGCTTTGTTTGTTGTGCTGCGTGGCATGAACAAGAGCCCTAGTGGTTTAAAACAGTGGGCTGTAGCCACTTGTGCAGCATTTTAATGGAACTTTGTACTTATTTTTCATGAAATAAAGTGGATTTGTAAAAGAGCTGTGCTGGATTGAAGTGGATTCTGTCAGAGCAATTTTGGGTACCTGGAGTCGGAGTTGGTGTCGGTGGTTTCAATAAACGGAGGAATCAGAGTCGGATGATTTTTTTAACCAAATCCATAGCCTTTGTAAAAATTAGACTAAGGAGTCAGAGTTGAGGAGTCGGAGTCGGAATCGGAGCAATTTTGGGTACCTGGAGTCCGAGTTGGAGTCGGTGGTTTCATAAGCTGAGGAGTCAGAGATGGATGATTTTTGTACTGACTCCACAGCCCTGGATATGGGGGAAGGGAAGGAAAAGAATATCGTTATAATAAATGGCAATAAAATTAGCAACATGGGGGGGACAGCTTAGTATATAAACTAGTAGTCTTGTCAGGATAATCAGCATACTAATTAGCGCAAACTACCGGTATGATGCAAACTACTCCCAACATTGGGAAGGTCCTAATGAAGCCAAGCTTGCAGATGGGACTACGCTACTAAAGCTACTAAAGTATTAGATAGCTAGAGGAACCTCAGTATTAAGGAATGCAGACAACTTGGTGAGTAACCTCTCATTTACACTCTCATTAGAACTCTGCATAGGGAAGGAGCGAGGAGGCAATAGGGGAGGGGAATGAGCTGCCTATCCATCATTAGGTGCCTTATGATAAATCCGCCCCAACTGATTTTATTTAGATTTTCCTTCTGCTAGCTCCTTTCCTTTTGTAAATTGTTACAATTAAGCAATTGCAATTTATGTTTGTAAAAGCAGCTGTTCTGCTACAACTTTTTTTTTCTGGTAGTAGTAGGCTTAAAGAAAACCTGTAATGTAAAAAAGTGCCCCTGGGGGGTACTTACCTTGGGAGGGGAAGCCTCTGGTTCCTATCGAGGCTTCCATCCCATGGTGGTCTCGCTGGGCCCCTATGAACTGCGGGCTTGTAAATATTTACCTTCCCGGCTCCAGCACAGGCGCAGCATTGGCTCTTCACTCAGGATCAGGTGGAAATAGTCGATCCCAGTCGAGTCCACTCTAGATCGGTCCTAATTGGGATTGACTATTTCCACCTTATCCCATCGGGGAGCCGCTACTGCGCCTGCCCTGGAGCCGGGAAAGGTAAATATTGCAGGCGCTACTGCAGCTCCGCCACAGCATGACAAATTGTCGGCTGTGGTTTCGGAGGGGCCCAGCAAGACCACCGTGGGACACAGGAGGATGGGGGAAGCCTCGATAGGATCCAGAGGCAGTGCAGTTTCTAGGCTAAAATGCACCCAGGGCGAGGGTGTAAAAATTGCGCCCCCCCCCCCCCGAGCAAGGTATGGGTGCCCGCAGTATAGGTTAGCCAGGTCTAGTTTCACTTAGTATAGGTCCCCCCAGTATAGGTAGCCAAGAATAGGTACCCCAGTATAGGTAGCCAGGCATAGGTGAGCCAGTATAGTTGCCCCCGCTATAGGTTAGCCAGGTAGGTGCCTCCAGTATAGGTAGCCAGTATAGTTGCCCCCAGTATAGGTTAGATAGGCAGGCGCCCCCGGTATAAGTTAGATAGGTAGGTGCCCCAGTACAGGTTAGCTAGGTGGGTGCCTCTAATATAGGTAGCCAGAATAGTTGCCCCCAGCATAGGTTAGATAGGTAGGTGCCCCCAGTATAGGTCATTTAGGTAGGTGTCTCCAATATAGGTAGCCAGTATAGTTGTCACCTGTATAGGCTAGCTAGGTAGGTAGGTGCCCCCAATACAGGTTAGATAAGTGCCCCCAGTATAGGTTAGATAAGTAGCTGCCCCCCCAGTATAGGTTAGATAGGTAGCTGCCCCCCAGTATAGGTTAGATAGGTAGGTTTCCCTCAGTATACGTTAGATAGGTAGGTGCCCCCCAGTATAGGTTAGATTAGGTAGCTGCCCCCCCCTTCCAGTATAGGCTAGATTAGACAGGTGCCCCCCAGTATAGGTTAAATAGGTAGCTGCCCCCCAGCATAGGTTAGATTAGGTAGGTGCCCCCCAGTATAGGTTAGATAGGTAGCTGCCCCCCAGTGTAGGTTAGATAGGTAGCTGCCCCCCAGTGTAGGTTAGATTAGGTAGGTGCCCCCCAGTATAGGTTAGATAGGTAGTTGCCCCCCAGTGTAGGTTAGATTAGGTAAGTGCCCCCCAGTATAGGTTAGATTAGGTAGCTGCCCTCCAGCGTAGGTTAGATTAGGTAGGTGCCCCCCAGGATAGGTAGCTGCCCCCCAGTGTTGGTTAGATAGGTAGCTGCCCCCCAGTGTAGGTTAGATTAGGTAGGTGCCCCCCAGTATAGGTTAGATAGGTAGCTGCACCCCAGTGTAGGTTAGATTAGGTAGCTGCCCCCCAGCGTAGGTTAGATTAGGTAGGTGCCCCCCAGGATAGGTTAGATAGGTAGCTGCCCCCCAGCGTAGGTTAGATTAGGTAGGTGCCCCCCAGGATAGGTTAGATAGGTAGCTGCCCTACAGTGTAGGTTAGATTAGGTAGGTGTCCCCCAGTGTAGATTAGATTAGGTAGGTGCCCCCCAGAATAGGTTAGATAGGTAGCTGCCCCCCAGCGTAGGTTAGATTAGATAGGTGCCCCCAAGGATAGGTTAGATAGGTAGCTGCCCCCCAGCGTAGGTTAGATTAGGTAGGTGCCCCCCAGGATAGGTTAGATAGGTAGCTGCCCCCCAGCGTAGATTAGATTAGGTAGGTGCCCCCCAGGATAGGTTAGATAGGTAGCTGCCCCCCAGCGTAGGTTAGATTAGGTAGGTGCCCCCCAGGATAGGTTAGATAGGTAGCTGCCCCCCAGCGTAGGTTAGATTAGGTAGGTGCCCCCCAGGATAGGTTAGATAGGTAGCTGCCCCCCAGCGTAGGTTAGATTAGGTAGGTGCCCCCCAGCGTAGATTAGATTAGGTAGCTGCCCCCCAGCGTAGGTTAGATTAGGTAGGTGCCCCCCAGGATAGGTTAGATAGGTAGCTGCCCCCCAGCGTAGGTTAGATTAGGTAGGTGCCCCCCAGGATAGGTTAGATAGGTAGCTGCCCCCCAGCGTAGGTTAGATTAGGTAGGTGCCCCCAGGATAGGTTAGATAGGTAGCTGTCCCCCATAATGGAGGGGGGAAGCACCGTAGCCGTGGGGAGGGCAACCCGACCTCTCCCGGGCCGCCCTCCGTGCTCCCCCCTCAGATGTATAGTGAGCAGCAGCAGCCAGGGAGGGAGCGCTGTATACAACATACCTCCCTGGCTCCAAGCGCTGCTCTCTCGTCGCCGGTCTTCTCCCATCTGCCTACACGCGTATACATACGCTGCTTCCGGCTAAACAGGAAGCAGCGTGTGTATAAGCGTGTATGCAGAGAGAAGAAGACCGGCGGCGAGAGAGCAGCGCTTGGAGCCAGGGAGGTATGTTGTATACAGCGCTCCCTCCCTGGCTGCTGCTCACTATACATCTGAGGGGGGAGCACGGAGGGCGGCCCGGGAGAGGGAGGGAGAGGTTGGGTTGCCCTCCCCGCGGCTACGGTGCTTCCCCCCTCCATTACAGCGCCCCCCTCCCAACAGCGCCCCAGGCGGTGGCACGCCCCGCACGGGGCTAGAAACGGGCATGTCCAGAGGTTTCCCCCTCCTGAGGTAAGTACCCCCCAGGGGAACTTTTCTATGTTACAGTGCCTCTTTAAGGCTGTAAATAATATTTTAAAGCAAAGTAGGAATGCTGTTCAGACCACTTTAAGAGAATGTAATGTTGTCAGTTACTTTCCTGGGGCCTCTTCCAGCCCCCTGAGGTCCTTCTGGTCCCTAGTTGTCATTCTGCACTGAGGACACCAGGACAGACTCTTCACCAGTATCGTTTGACAAGGATATGTATAACACGCCACCAACATGCTGCACTGTCCAAGAAAGAGAGGGCAGAGAGAGGAGAGCACATGGTGGGAGGGGAAGAGAGGACAGTACAGAAAAGACAAGTAATCATGTTATCTAAATTCTCCGGAGCTGCCTCTTTGGTCCGGTAACTTCACACACATCGGTTATCAGCACTCATCTTCACCACAGCTGTGCTCTTCTCCAGCCTCTCCTTTACTTACTCTGTGTCACTTGGGCTGCTGCCGCTACGCAGTCACTTGTTCTCCTCTACCACCCCCATCAGCCCCAGCAGCAGCAGGGCTCCATGCGGCCAATCAGGAGTAGTGTTGGGCGAACACCTGGATGTTCGGGTTCGGGCCGAACAGGCCGAACATGGGCCAGATGTTCGGCATGTTCGGCCCGAACGCCGAACTCAATGGGAGTCAATGGGACCCCCGAACATGCCCATTTTGGGGGCCCTATGGGGTCGCAGGCATAAGGGGGGAGCATGCCCCGGTCGCGGGGGAGGGTCGGAAATTCCCCCCACCCCCTCCGCTAGCGCTCCCCCCTCCGCCCGCTTCCCCATAAAAAAAGTTTAAAGCAAGTTCAATAGTACCTGGGCTGGTGGCACTGGCTGGCAGTGGAGTGAGGAGGAGGAGGAGTCCGAGTAGCAGAGTGACGTTGAGGCCGGGCAGCGGGCGGTTCAGCGCTAGTACCCTTGTGGTACTTCCGCCCTTTCTCTGACCTCACGTCCTCTGCGTGATGACGCATACGAGGACGTGAGGTCAGAGAAAGGGCGGAAGTACCACAAGGGTACTAGCGCTGAACCGCCCGCTGCCCGGCCTCAACGTCACTCTGCTACTCGGACTCCTCCTCCTCCTCACTCCACTGCCAGCCAGTGCCACCAGGTACTATTGAACTTGCTTTAAACTTTTTGTATGGGGAAGCGGGCAGAGGGGGGAGCGCTAGCGGAGGGGGTGGGGGGAATTTCCGACCCCCCCCGCGATCGGGGCATGCTCCCCCCTTATGCCTGCGACCCCATGGGGGGCAGTATTCGGCCGAACAGGGCCCTGTTCGGCCGAACAGGGGCCCTGTTCGGCCATGCATTCAGCAGTTCGGCGAACCCCGAACAGTTTGGCCGAACACCACCAGGTGTTCGGCCGAACTCGAACATCACCCGAACAGGGTGATGTTCTGCAGAACCCGAACAGTGGCGAACACTGTTCGCCCAACACTAATCAGGAGTAAGATGTGAGCAGTGCCGAAGTTGCCTGGGTGAAGACATAAGCTGCAGGGAGGTGAAGGGGACATGGAAAGTGTTTCCTACTGCTGTACGGCGCTGGGGGTCAGCTAAATCATCACTATGGGAAGGATCCAAGAGAGGCTCAGCCCTGGCTGAGAGGAAAGGTGATTTTCTCGCTTATGTGCTCCCTGTGAGGTGAGTGACAAGGGGCAACTATGGCAGGTGTCCTATGTGCACCCCTCCAGATACGCCTCTGTGTTCTAGTTACAAATGACTAAGGAGGACAAGGAAATAAAACAGAATACAAACGATTATTATTTTTATTATTTAGTATTTATATAGCACCAACATCTTATGCAGCAACGTACAGAGTATATAGCTTTGTCACTAACTGTCCCTCAGAGGTGATCAGAATCTAATCCCTACCATAAACAAGTGCCCATTGTAGTCTAGGGCCAATTTTAGAGAAAAGCTAATTAACCTATCTGTGTTTTTGAAATGCAGGAGGAAACCCATGCAGGAACACCCAGAGGAAACCCATGCAGACACAAGGAGAACATATACACTCCATACAGTTAGTGCCCTGGCTAGCATTTCAACCAGGGAGTGGACCCAGGGCTCCAAGCCAAGGCAAGAGCGCTATGCACTACAATACCATCATGCTGCCCAGATCAGATACTTTAAAACAATCAGATACATCAAAACAATCAGATACACCAAAAACAATCAGATACATCAAAACAATCACAATACATAAATATACATCAATTATATGCTATTGGTTTGTGCTGGTCACCCTTCGGCTATGTGCACACATGACATAACATGAAAAGCTGCACTTTATGTCATGTTTTACATTAATGTTGTGTGCGTTTTTTTGTGCGTTTTTGCTGCGTTTTTGGTGTGTTTGCATTTTTTTACGCAGATGCTTTCCAATAATTTTGTGTACATTTTTGGGTTTGCGGTTTGCATACATAAAATGCATGTGCGTTTTGTATGCGTTTTTATATTTACAATTATGCAAATCACTAGGAAGACAACAGGAAGTGGAAATACATCAGAAATCTTTATTTAAAAAAAAAACGCATACAAAACGCAATACATTGCGTTTCCACTGACTTTCATTATGTGCATTTTTGATGCATTCATGCATAATATGCAACAAAACTAGCGTTTTTAAAACCGCCAAAGTACAAATGCATACCGATGCGTTTTTTTATGCGGCCCATTTAGTAACATTGGTGAATAAAACGCAGCGTTTTACAAAACGCTAGCGTTTCTGCTATGTGTGCACCTAACCTACCGCAATATAATTTATAATCCCCTAAGAGCTTGCATAATCACACCCACCTCTAGCACAGTCATAGCATATAATTGAGCAGATTGCATATAACCAGAGAGTTCAGTCAGTAGCTAGTTGAAAGGATAATGTTAATTTCACTTAATCAGCATGTTTGCAGACGACGTTGCATGAATTATCTCAAACCCATCTACATCACTCCCTGCTCTCCTACAGGATCTTCAAAGTTTTTCTGGGAACTCATTATACAAACTGAACCAGACTAAATCCTTTGTCATAGGTCTCAACTCCATTCCCTTTGGTGGATGAAGCGGTGAGTTATTTAGGTATACAATTATCTGGGCGGACAACTAACCTTTTTAAACTAAATTATATGGAAAGGGAATAAAATACGCACCTCATTCCAAGTAATGACACTAGCCAAAACAATGGGAGGAATGGGTCTTCCCAATCTAGAATTGTATTACAATGCTACGCTTCTGGAAATGATACGACAGTGGTGGGTGGGTTCCCGCATCTGAGAAACTTTGGGTAGTCTTTGAATCCCATGCATTAAAAACTGACTTTAGGCCTCTATTAACCTCCCTGGCGGTAAGCCCGAGCTGAGCTCGGACTATGCCGCGCAGGAGGAGATCTCAGCCCCTGGTGGGGCGATTTTCACCCTGTAAAGTGCTGTACGCGCAGCTAGCACTTTGCTAGCCGCGCGTACAGCTTGATCGCCGCCGCTCTGCGGCGATCGCCCGCACGCAGCGGCGCAAGAGGGCCCCCGCCAGAGCCCTGCGCTGCTATGGGCTGGATCGGAGACGTCTGACGTCGGCTGACGTCCATGACGTCATTCCGATCGTCGCCATGGTGACAGGAGAAGCCAAACAGGGGAGCGCGTTATATACGCGTTCCCCTGTTTGCTATTGTTGCCGGCGACGATTGAACTAGAGGGACACATGCGCCCTCTAGTGGAGTTTCATGTAGCTACCACTCTGGTAGCTTTACATGAAACATAATTTTTTTTTTTTAAAAAAATTGGATTTCTGCAATTTTTGCAGAAAAAATAAACCGCCAAGGAGGTTAACAAGCATCCTATTGGGTGCTACAACTCCATCTTCATCATATCCCTCCATTCAAGCTTCACTTACTGTAAATCCTGGGAATATCTCGTGAAACACCCATCCCCCTCGGGTGATTCAATTCCCATTACCACCTCAATCTCAGTTCTTGAACATTTTATCTTGCGGTGTGGAAGAAGGCAGGGATAGTTCACCTGCACAATATCTTCAATCAGGGTTGCCAACCCAATTTCTTATTTTTCCTGGACAAAATGTTAAAAAAATGTGGACACCCCAAGGTTTGGACGGACAGGGGGCAGAGTCGGGGCGGAGTCAGTAGCAGACTTCTTAGGAAACTTCTTGTTAATTTCGGGAGGAGAGAAACATAGCTGAAGCAGGTGATTACTGCATAAAGTTCATGTGAAACAGTCCTACTGAATTGACACAAAATGCTGCCCTGTAGTGGTCTGCTACACACAATGCTGCCCTGCAGTGGTCTGCTACACACAATGCTGCCCTCCAGTGGTCTGCTACACACAATGCTGCCCCACAGTGGTCTGCCACACACAATGCTGCCCCGCAGTGGTCTGCCACACACAATGATGCCCTACAGTGGTCCGCCACACACAATGCTGTCCTGCAGTGGTCTGCCACATACAATGCTGCCCTGCAGTGGTCTGCCACACACAATGCTGCCCTGCAGTGGTCTGCCACACACAATGCTGCCCTGCAGTGGTCCGCCACACACAATGCTGTCCTGCAGTGGTCCACCACACACAATGCTGCCCTGCAGTGGTCCGCCACACACAATGCTGCCCTGCAGTGATCCGCCACACACAAAGCTGCCCTGCAGTGGTCTGCCACACACAAAGCTGCCCTGCAGTGGTCTGCCACACACAAAGCTGCCCTGCAGTGGTCTGCCACACACAATGCTGCCCTGCAGTGGTCTGCCACACACAATGCTGCCCTGCAGTGGTCCGCCACACACAATGCTGCCCTGCAGTGGTCCGTCACACACAATGCTGCCCTGCAGTGGTCCGCCACACACAATACTGCCCTGCAGTGAACTGCCACACACAATGCTGCCCTGCAGTGGTCTGCCACACACAATGCTGTCCTGCAGTGGTCTGCCACACACAATGCTGCCCTGCAGTGGTCCGCCGCACACAATGCTGCCCTGCAGAGGTCCGCTGCACACAATGCTGCCCTGCAGTGGTCCACCACACACAATGCTGCCTTGCAGTGGTCCGCCACACACAATGTTGCCCTGCAGTGGTCTGCCACACACAATGCTGCCCTGCAGTGGTCCGCCACACACAATGCTGTCCTGCAGTGGTCCACCACACACAATGCTGCCCTGCAGTGGTCCGCCACACACAATGCTGCCCTGCAGTGGTCTGCCACACACAATGCTGTCCTGCACTGGTCCGCCACACACAATGCTGCCCTGCAGTGGTCCGCCACACACAATGCTGCCCTGCAGTGGTCTGCCACACACAATGCTCCCCTGCAGTGGTCCGCCACACACAATGCTGCCCTGCAGTAGTCCGCCACACACAATGCTGCCCTGCAGTGGTCCGCCACACACAATGCTGCCCTGCAGTGGTCTGCCACACGCAGTGCTGTCCTGCAGTGGTCCGCCGCACACAATGCTGCCCTGCAGTGGTCCGTCACACACAATGCTGCCCTGCAGTGGTCTGCTGCACACAATGCTGCCCTGCAGTGATCTGCCGCACACAATGCTGCCCTGCAGTGATCTGCCACACACAATGCTGCCCAGCAGTGGTCTGCCACACACAATGCTGTCCTGCAGTGGTCTGCCACACACAATGCTGCCCTGCAGTGGTCTGCCACACACAATGCTGTCCTGCAGTGGTCTGCCACACACAATGCTGCCCTGCAGTGGTCCGCCACACACAATGCTGCCCTGCAGTGATCTGCCACACACAATGCTGCCCTGCAGTGGTCTGCCACACACAATGCTGCCCTGCAGTGGTCTGCCACACAGAATGCTGTCCTGCAGTGGTCTGCCACACAGAATGCTGTCCTGCAGTGGTCTGCCACACACAATGCTGTCCTGCAGTGGTCTGCCACACACAATGCTGCCCTGCAGTGGTCTGCCACACACAATGCTGTCCTGCAGTGGTCTGCCACACACAATGCTGCCCTGCAGTGGTCTGCCACACACAATGCTGTCCTTCAGTGGTCCGCCACACACAATTCTGCCCTGCAGTGGTCCGTCACACACAATGCTGCCCTGCAGTGGTCCGCCACACACAATGCTGCCCTGCAGTGATCTGCCACACACAATGCTGCCCTGCAGTGGTCTGCCACACACAATGCTGTCCTGCAGTGGTCTGTCACACACAATGCTGCCCTGCAGTGATCTGCCACACACAATGCTGCCCTGCTGTGGTCCGCCACACACAATGCTGCCCTGCAGTGGTCCATCACACACAATGCTGCCCTGCAGTGGTCCGCCACACACAATGCTGCCCTGCAGTGATCTGCCACACACAATGCTGCCCTGCAGTGGTCTGCCACACACAATGCTGTCCTGCAGTGGTCCGCCACACAGTGCTGCCCCAGGGTAATGTCACCAGAAGCTACATGCAGTGAACAGTACACCTGCTTTCAAGTATTAAAGCAAATTTGTTAGTTTGTAAGCCAGCAACAGGGGCAAGAAGTAACAGAGAAGGAGAGACAACTACATGCTGGTGAAAATGTTCAATTTCTGACAGCATCATAGATTTGAAGAGACAGCCCCATGAGAGGCAGGGTCACAATGGCGCACGGAAGGGGGTGTTCCGGGTGTCTGGAACCACCCCCTCGCACCTAGACCGGAACTGCCTCCTGAATCTGAGCAGCGGCAGCCACTTACAGTGCAGCTGCCGCCTGCTCATGTGTGTGCGCCGGGATCCCCACAGCCCTGTATGGGGGGGGAGCGCTGACGACCTCTCAATTGCGGGACCCCCCAGCCAGGTGTAGAGCTTCTTCCCCGCAGCCTGCACTCTCCCGGGAGGCAGAGCAGGGCTACGGCAAGATGGCTGCCAAAGCCCTGCACTGGAGACTATTTGTGTCTCCAGTACAGGGCTTCGGGAGCCATCTTGCCATAGCCCTGCACTCTGCCTGTCAGCACGGGAGATGTGCTGCAGGAGGACTCGGGGAGCTGCGCGCCACATGCTGGGAGAGGAGAAGACTTCTGCCAGGTAAGTGAATTGTTTTTTTTTTCACAGGTGCATTTTTTTTTCTGGTGTCTGCTGTCCACATTGTGATTTTCAGGTGTCTGCTGCCCACATTACGATTTTCAGGTGTCTGCTGCCCACATTACGATTTTCAGGTGTCTGCTGCCCACATTACGATTTTCAAGTGTCTGCTGCCCACATTACGATTTTCAGGTGTCTGCTGCCCACATTACGATTTTCAGGTGTCTGCTGCCCACATTACGATTTTCTGGTGTCTGCTGCCCACATTACGATTTTCAGGTGTCTGCTGCTCACATTACGATTTTCAGGTGTCTGCTGCCCACATTACGATTTTCAGGTGCCTCTGCCCACATTACGATTTTCAGGTGTCTGCTGCCCACATTACGATTTTCAGGTGTCTGCTGCTCACATTACGATTTTCAGGTGTCTGCTGCCCACATTACGATTTTCTGGTGACTGCCGCCCACATTGTGATTTTCAGGTGTCTGCTGCCCACATTACGATTTTCTGGTCACTGCTGCCCACATTGCGATTTTCTGGTGAATGTTGCCCACATTTCGATTTTCAGGTCTGCTACCTGTGTGAAAAATGGGGGTCATCTGGTCACCTAAAGAGGGGTGGGGTAATTTCGTTATCCATAATAAAGGGGGGTTATCTGGCTACTTAATCACTGCCACATTATATATATTTTGGCGAAACACTACTGCATCATGTGTATTTTGTAGGGAAACACTGCACATTGTGTGCATTTGGTGGAGAAATGCTGTGCATCATGTGGATTTTGTGGGCAAACGCATGCGCGGTAGTGTGCGGCTTGCCAAAAGAGACCTATCAGGAATACCCCCCTTGAAAATCCTGGATTTGCCCCTGTGTCACTGAATGGGGAGATGTGGAGATAGAAACACATGGAGAAAATACACAAACACTGCAGTGTTGCTTGCGAATTTTCGCCTAAGTTATTTTCGCATTGAAAATCCCGTTTTTGAATTCGGCGAATTTTCGCGAAAATCTTCATAAATATTCACGTTTTTGACCAGCATCGAAATTGTATGTGGACGCTTATGCAGAAAAATGACCGCAATAATCTGCATGGAAATTCATTCTATGCGGACGCTTATGCCTTTATGCGGATGAATGTCCGCAATAAACCACAAGAAAATTCGTATGCGACCGCTTATGCCCTTATGCAGAAAAATGTCCGCAATAATGCGCAAGAAACGTCTCTGTATGCGGACGCTTATGCCCTTATGCGGAAAATACGCAAGTAACGCAAAAATGATGGGCATTAGGCAAAAATTAACGCGAAAAAATTTGATTAAAAATTCGCCTGTCGAAACGAAATTAGGCAAAAATTCGGCGAAAATTCAGCGAAACGAATTTTTGCATTTTCGCTCATCACTGAAACACTGTGATTAAAATACCCTGGAAAGAGAGAGGGAAGGTAAAAAGTTAAGAGAGAAATAAGCACACCCTGTGACACAGGCTAGCCAAGTAGGGAAATATATGGGGGAATTAACAGCCACACTGAGGGAGGAAGGAAGAGATAGAAATAAATGCAGAGTTCATACACTTCTGGCGGCTGGGGAGTTTCACTCAGGCAGATAAACTTTATCCTGTCATTACAGCCTGCAGCCAGAGTACAGAGCAGCCTGATTTAGATCATCCCGGAGATATGATTGAAGCAGCAGGAAAGCTGAATGAGGCTACAGGATGATCTCTCCCCTCCCCGTACTACTGCTGTGCTCTAATTCAGTACACTCTTCCTGGATGGGAGTTGAAGGGGGCGGGCTCTCCTGGCTGCTTCTCAGTCTGGCTCTGGCTCTCTCTCATTGGCTGGAGAGAGGCAGAAGCAGGAGAAAGAGTACTTCCGATTGGAGGGCGGGAGGAAAGAAGGAAAAAAAGCCTGGGGCTTCTTACAGAGCTGCCCGGCTTGCTTCCTGCCCTGTAGCTGCGGTGTGCACATGCGCACACCAGATCCCGGCTCTATACTTTTAGATGGATACCTTTTTAAAAGTACGGACAACTACGGACAGGGGAAATTTCCTGTCTGTAGTACGGACTGCCCATACTTTCACGGACAGTTGGCAAAACTGTCTTCAATCATGGTCAACTTAAATCTTTTCAAACACTCACTAAGCAATTTCCGCTACCACAGTCCCAACTTTTTACCTATCATAGAATCTTCCACTTAATTAGATCAATGAACCTAACTATTCGAATCCTACAAACATGTATAGCCACTATGCTTAACTATAACGGCCACCTGAAAAGTGGTAGAGCTAGCTGGTATAAAGCACTGAATACAGCTCAAACCTCCCCTCTTAAGCACTATGCAGACATTTGGTCGACGGATCTTACCTGTAGCATAACAACCGAACAGCTTCTTTCAGCAAATAAAATAACAATGTTTATCTCTAAATGTAACACATATTGGGAAACTTCGTAGAAAATCTTATACTGATGGTATATGACCCCAAGGCAGGTAGCCTCATTCTCACCCAACGCTTCCCACTTATGTTGGAAATGTAATCTTGACACAGGTACCTTTATGCATATGCTATGGGAATGTCCTATAGTTTCCTGTCTCTGGTCCAGTGTGGAATCTCTAATTAGACGATCCCTAGGGGGTAGGTTGGCTGTAGCTTACCTTCCCTCTTTACGCTAGCAGGTGTAGAAAGAGAGCAAACAAAATTGCCTCTAACCCCTCTCACCCAGCTCACTCCATCTTCCAGCGCATGCCTTCAGGAGTAAGATTCCGGTCAATCGCTACCAAAACCTCCAGACACAGGAACAGCTTTTTTCCTCAAGCGGTAGCCATACTAAATGCAGAACCACGTTAGAGCTGCTAGGACTTGAAAGTAATCAGCTAGAACTGAAAATGAACAATTCTCACATTGCTTACTGCCACTATACTTGCATAATGTCCTTGACTTGTAATATACACACTGTCTGTCCTTGTATTGTTTTTGTTTGTGTTTGTTAAGCAACTGCCAAGACAAATTCCTTGTAGGTGCAAACTTACTTGGCGAAATAAAATTGATTCTGATTCTGATTCTGATTTAAACTCACTCCTAAGTTGGCCCTTTTATTAGTGGGCATCAATGAACTACCGAACAAGGACAGACACCTCATCTGCCACCTTATCAGGGGAGGACTGGCCCAGGGGGACGGGGGGCAATTGCCCCCCGGGCTGCCCGAATCTTAAGTAATTAGGGCCGGCCGCTGCTATACGCAGCGGCCGCAGACATACCACAGGTGACAGGTTTGCAGTGGGGATCGCAACCTCGCGCGATATTTCCCGGCAAGTTGAAGTATCCAATCAAAGAAGGGGCTGAGGCGGCCGGCCGTGGTGTGCTCTTGTGCGTGGCTGCGCCTGCGGTGGATGTGAGCGGCACAAGGACACAAATAGCTTAGGTCCTCTCCGGCCAGGTGGGTTGAAACTGCTTGACTCCGCCCCCCGCCTGGAGCCATTGCCGCCCGCAACGTACTGCTGTGCCTGCGGTGTCATCGGAGTGAGCTGTCTCACTCTTCAGCTTTCTGTGCTGGGTGGGCTGGGGGCCTGGAGCTGTGGCTACGGGTGGCTGGCTGGAGGAGTCGGACACAGTCCTCCCCTGTGCTGCTGTGCCTGAGGTGTCGTCGGAGTGAGCTGTCTTACTCTTCAGCTTTCTGTGCTGGGGGGGCTGGGGGCCTGGAGCTGCGGCTACGAGTGGCTGGCTGGCTGTCCTGGCTGGAGGAGTCGGACACTCTGGGGGCTGGGAGTCGGAGATGCCACCTATAGCTGCTTGCTGCTGTGGAGGAGGAGGAGGTGTAGGACTGAGGAGACAGGAGGATAGAGGAGGTCGGGTCCAGGTTGCCAGAGGAGAAGGTGGTTTTTATAAATTTTGTTTCTGTACTTCTTCTCCCTTCTTGTCACTGAGTTACTCACACTTTGCTGCCTGCCTGCTACTGCTGTCAAATTCAATTCTCTGCCCAGGCCAGTGCCCTCTGAGTTTTTTTGTGTGTGATGATCATCCCCATTCTGACCCTGGCCTGAGGGGGAACATTTTTTCTTTTTGTGGTGTGATTGGCGGCAGGGGAGGGGGGAGGCAGGCAGTTAGGCACTGTCAAACAGGTAGTTGGAGGGGGGGGAGTAGGTGTCCGGGTAAGTAGCACTTATTTCATTAAAAATGCCCTTTAAACAACCCCCCCCCCCCCACACACACACACACACACAAACCTACCTACCTGGTGATGCCTAACCCCACTCCTGCCCACCCACCATACAAACTACTTGTCTGAACAAGTAGTTTGTATGGTGGGTGGGCAGGAGTGGGGTTAGGCATCACCAGGTAGGTAGGTTTGTGTGTGTGTGTGTGTGGGGGGGGGGGGTTGTTTAAAGGAGTTATCGGGCATTTTTAATGAAATAAGTGCTACTTACCCGGGGCTTCCTCCAGCCCCACGCTCCCAGCATGTCCCTCGCCGCAGCTCTGCAGTCAGCCATTCGCTGCCGCTGCCTCCCAGTCCTTGGCGATGGCACCAGTCCGACCTGGATGTCGGCCTGTACTGCGCCTGTGCGAGCAGCACTGTCAATCACCGCCACTTGGACCGGAGTGTACTGCGCAGGCGCAGTAGTTCTGCGTCTGCACAGTACGCTCTGGTCCATGTGGCGGTGATTGACAGCGCCGCTCGCACAGGCGCAGTTGGCCTGACGTCATCGCCGGGGGCTGGGAGGCAGCGGCAGCGAACAGCTGACTGCAGAGCTGCGGCAAGGGACATGCTGGGAGCTTGGGGCTGGACGAGCCCTGGGTAAGTAGCACTTATTTTCATAAAAAAGAAAAAAGCCTGATAACTCCTTTAAAGAGGAACTCCAGTGAAAATAATGTAATAAAAAAAGTGCTTCATTTTTACAATAATTATGTATACATGATTTAGTCAGTGTTTGCTCATTGTAAAATCTTTCCTCTCCCAGATTCACATTCTGACTTGTATTACATGGTGACATTGTTACTGTGGGCAGATTATGGAGCTGTTTCTAGCTGGTCTGGCTTTAACAGACAGCTATTTCCTGTCTGAACATTGTTACATTGTGACAGTTTGCCCAGAGTACCGTACGGTACCAGAGCCTCTTGTGGGAGGGGTTTCAGCACAAAATCAGTCATACAGCGCCCCCTGATGGTCTGTTTGTGAAAATCATTATTTTTCTCATGTAAAAGTGGGTATCAGCTACTGATTGGGATAAAGTTCAATTCTTGGTCGGAGTTTCTCTTTAAGGTTAGGCATCAGACACAGACAGGTAGATTGTGCGGAGAAATGGGGTTAGGCATCAGGTACATAGTGTGTGTGTGTGTGTGTGTGGCTGGGGCTGTTAGTCATCACAATTTGAAGATTTGCACACAAGAAAGATATGGCTTTGGGCTGGGGATGCCGTGAAATGGGCCTCTAGTTTGTGTTGTCCCCCCAGGCCAAAAGGTCCCAGTCCTCCCCTGCACCTTATATTCTGTGCCCAACATTTAATACTCTCCAATTGGAAATCATCCGAGGAGCTCTCCTTACCCCAACTCCTAAACATTACGATACTTAATTAGGACATGGCATTTAAGATCAGAGGTAGACTGGGCTTAAATCGAGATAATTATACTATCCCAGCTTCATGGACATCCACAGCTGACCTTCCACCCGCAAACACCAATCTTTAAATCCTGGCTTGACCCTAAACTTAAACCCAATCTACATGATACGATTCTTTATACGATTCGATTACGATTCTATTTACGATTCAATTAAATCCAACATGTCAGATCGGGGTTCAATTCGATTCTATTCGATTTGCCATTGCAAAACAATGGCAGATCGAATTGAATCGAATCCCGATCGGGCATGTTGGATTTAATCGGATCGTAAATAGAATCGTAATCGAATCGTATAAAGAATCGTATCGTGTAGATGGGGCTTTAGACCCATTCCCAACAAAGTCTGTATATTTCAACAGATACCATTCTAGTGAGAGATCATAATCCGTAGAGCGAGAGGATTTTAGTTAGTTGAGGCCACTACCCAGGCCTCTGTTTAAAGTTAATTTGTGTTTTGTGCCTTCAGGTTTTAAACAACCTTAGTTACAGGTTAAAGAGCTTATATTTATCTAAGATTAAGAGGTTATTTGCAGTTTACAGTTTGACAGACTTTATTGCCTATACCGCTGGTGTGGGCAGAGGCCACCTGACATCACCAGAGACTGTTATTGAGAGACATTATCTTTGGATACCTATAAGGTTGTGTAAATTCATTTAGATAATTCTCACAGGGAAGATTATTTCTGTCTAGTCATGATTAAATGTTATTATAATGTTTATTATCAGTGTATTTACAGTATGTTCAATAAAAACTTTATTGATGAAAAAAAAATTAATTTCATTTTCACTCCCATTTAGCTGACTCATGTGCTTTCGGGTATTGTTCCCATTTGAAAGATGTAGAAAAACTAGCATTTTTGCATGGTTAGATTAAGACTCACTTTATTGGGGACACACTGGCACAGTGGGTGAGCTTAAAAAGGAACTCCAGTGAAAATAATGTAAAAGAAAACACTTCATATTTGCAATGTATAAATGATTTAGTCAGTGTTTGCCCATTGTAAAATCTTTTAAATCCCTGATTTACATTCTGACATTTATCACATCGTGACATTTTACTGCTGGCAGGTGATGTAGCTGCTGCTTGCTTTTTTAGCAGTTGGAAACAGCTGTAAACAGCTATTTCCCACAATGCAACAAGGTTCACAGACAGGAAATGGTCCTCAGAGTTCCTTGTGGGAGGGATTTCACCACAATAAATAGATTTCTCATGTAAAAGGGGGTATCAGCTACTGATTGGTATGAAGTTCAATTCTTGGCCACGATTTCTCTAATGCTGCCAAACGTGTCTCTGTTTTCTTTTTTTTTCTGTTGTGAGCTGAAGCCTTTTGTTTTTATATAAATTTACTTTGTGCTGCATCCTACCTCCCAACTTTTTGAGATGAGAAAGAGGGACACTTAAGCCACGCCCCATGTCACACCCCTGATCACACCCCCGTCAAGCCCCTAGTCACACATACCATAAAGATTTCATAAGAAAAATATGTTGTTGTATAATTCAAACCTCACTGGTCCTTTCTATCCTGGTTCATTTTCCTTCATATTAACATTTTAAAATTAGTAATACATCAATTTAAAGGATGGGAATAAAGTTTAGAGTCAAACACATTTTTTAGTAGATAAATATATATATTTACATAAAAAGAGGGACAAAGTCCCGAAAGAGGGACAAATAAGGAGGAAAGAGGGACAGAGGGACAGGGCTCCCAAGGAGGGACTGTCCCTCCAAAAGAGGGACAGTTGGGAGCTATGGCTGCATCTCTATATGATGTTTTTTTCCCTAGTTATTTACTTTGTAATTTACCCCTTCAGTTGATGCGCTACGCAGTGCATTCCGCAGCGTTTGCACATGAAGCAAAGCAGTACAATAAGACTGCTTATCAGTGTCCTTAAAGTGAACTTAAAAAACTTACCTGAGGCTTCTCAGGCTTACACAGGGGAAGTGGCCACCGACTGGCCAGTCGCCAGAAATTAAAGTGGCTTACTGCGGGGGACCGGAGGATCGGTTTGTCCCAGCACGGACACAGAACATGTGCAGGGGGTCGGTAGAAGCCCCAGGTAAGTTAAAGAGGAACTGAAGTAAGAGGTATACGGAGGCTGCCATATTTATTTCCTTTTAATTAATACCAGTTGCCTGGCAGCCTGCTGGTCTATTTCTCTGCAGTAGTATCTGAATAACACCAGAAACAAGCATGCAGCTAGTCTTGTCAGATCTGACTTTAAAGTCTGAAACACCTGATCTGCTGCATGCTTGTTCAGGGGCTATGGCTAATAGTATTAGAGGCAGAGGATCAGCAGGGCTGCCAGGCAACTGGTATTGCTTAAAAGGAAATAAACATGGAAGCCTCCATATACCTCTTTCTTCAGTTCCCCTTTAAACTCTTTTAAGTTCAGTTAAGGTTCATTTTAAAGTTGAATATGCAATACAGCTTCTTATGAAATATATAACCTGTAATTAATATGTCGTAAATGTAGTTCCCATTTGCATACAGATTAGATTTAGGAAAATATTCTTGCTCAGGTGTTTATTCAGTATGCAGCCTCACCCACTATTAAAAAAAAAGTATGTGATTTATAGATATATGTAAGGTGTATCTGTCTATGCATAGTGATTACTGAATGTAATCACTAGCAATGCTGGTAAGTGAACGCCAACTCTTGTGAAACATCTATTTATTTAGTAGACCGTTGCAAGATGTTTGAGCCAAGACACCACAAAAAGAACAAAATACGCTGGTCTAATTCATTAAAAGTAAGAATAAAATACACTGGTCCAATTCATTAAAAGTAGAATGTGAGCTCTGATGGCAAAATGATGCTGCAGAAGAGAGATATGAATGCAAGTCTTCTTCCACAGTATAAATACAGCAAAGTCTCTGTTATCTGAAACTCAGGCAACCGGAAGTCTCAATTAACCGGCATGTTTGAGGGGATAACAGGGACAGTGTTTTGGTAGTTTTTTTGGGGGGGTTGTAGTGCATAAAATACTTACCAAGCCTCTGGGCGGTATCTTCAAGCCTTCCTGTAGCTCCTAGTGGCTTTCCGGCATCCGTGCATGGCTCCATGCAGGAGCAGGAGTCATACACGGAGGCTGCTGGAAAGCCACTAAGAGCTACAGGAAGGCTAGAAGACGCCACCCGAAGGCTCATGAAGTGCTTTATGCTGCATGGGGGAAGGATTGCGCTTTTTCGTCCGGTTGCGCAAGCATTCGGCAAGCACATGTATCTGGCATCTGGCAATCCCCACTGGTGCTGGATACTGGGGATTTAGTTGTAGTTGTTTTTACCTCTTTACTGCTGTTTTATCTATAAAGGTTTTCTTTCTGTATTACAAAGGCATTTTCCTTTTTAGCTTTGTATTTAGTGGTTGTACGGGCCAATATTATGGCAATCTTGAAAAAAAACACTTTTGGAGCTGACAAAAATGAAGGAACGGATCGTAATGTTAAAAACATTGGCTGTCTTGACTTTCAAAAACAAACAGATCCATTGCATGAGTTCCAAAAAAATGAGCAGAGAGTTTAAACATTTTTCCGGAGAGCAGATCCATATGGAGGCAATGAAAGCATTGCACCCAGGCGCCTCTCTCTGTCAGGTGCCGCCCGGCCACCGCTCACCCTTCTCTGGCCGCCGCTCCCTCCCTCCCTCTAGCCGTGTCCATTGGGCGCAGGGGAGCGTGGCGCCCCGGGTGACTGCCCAAGGGGGTGTCGCCACGACCCCCCATGATAGGGGAAGAGCAGCGCTAGAATGAGGGGTGGGGACAGCGGCGGGGAGGGGGGAAAGATCCCCCCTCCCTCACCTGGGTCCCCTCCTTCTGCCTCTCTTCCCCGCTGCTGGCCGCCCGGTTCATCTCCCCGCTGTGGGGACCGCCTCCCGGAGCAGAGCAGGGCTACGGCAAGATGGCTGCCGAAGCCCTGCTCTGGAGACTATTTGTGTCTCTAGTACAGGGCTTCGGGCGCCATCTTGCCGTCGCCCTGCTCTGCGTGTCAGCGTGGGAGATCGTCGCTGGAGGATCGTCAGCGAGCTGCACGTCAAAGGCCGGCCAGGTGAGTGAATTTTTTTTTTCACAGCACTGCTCCCCACATAAGGATTATTTTCTGGTGAGTGCTGCCAACATTGTGATTATTTTCTGGTGAATGCTCCCTGCATAACGATTTTCTGGTGAATGCTCCCCACATAACGATTATTTTCTGGTGAATGCTCCCCACATAACTAATATTTTCTGGTGATTGCACCCCACATAATGATAATTTTCTGGTGATTGCTCCCCACATAACGATTATTTTCTGGTAATTGCTCCCCACATAACGATTATTTTCTTGTGATTGCTCCCCACATCAGGGCCGCGCCTGGGCGGGTGCTGCAGGTGCATTGCACCGAGGCACCTCTCTCTGTCAGGCGCCGCCTGGCCGCCGCTCACCCTTCTCTGGCCGCCACTCCCTCCCTCCCTCTAGCCGTGTCCATTAGGCGCAGGGGAGCGTGGCGCCCCGGGTAACTGACACCCAAGGGGGTGTCGCCACGACCCCCCATGGTAGGGGAAGAGCAGCGCTAGAAGGAGGGGTGGGGACAGCGGCGGCGAGGGGTGACAGATCCCCCCCTCCCTCACCTGGGTCCCCTCCTTCTGCCTCTCTTCCCTACTGCTGGCCGCCCGGTTCATCTCCCCGCTGTGGGGACCGCCTCCCGGAGGCAGAGCAGGGCTACGGCAAGATGGCTGCCGAAGCCCTGCTCTGGAGACTATTTGTGTCTCCAGTACAGGGCTTCGGGCGCCATCTTGCCGTAGCCCTGCTCTGCCTGTCAGTGCGGGAGATCGTCGCTGGAGGATCGTCGGCGAGCTGCACGTCAGAGGCCGGCCAGGTGAGTGATTTTTTTTTTCACAGCACTGCTCCCCACATAACGATTATTTTCTGGTGAATGCTGCGCACATTGCGATTATTTTCTGGTGAATGCTCCCTGCATAACGATTTTCTGGTGAATGCTCCCTGCATAACGATTATTTTCTGGTGAATGCTCCCCACATAACTATTATTTTCTGGTGATTGCTACCCACATAACGATTCTTTTCTGGTGATTGCTCCCCACATAACGATTATTTTCTGGTGATTGCTCCCCACATAACGATTATTTTCTGGTGATTGCTCCCCACATAGCGATTATTTTCTGGTGAATGCTGCCCACATAATGATTAAGGACATGGGTGTGGTTTTGTGGTTGGGTGCGGTTAATTTAACCACTCCCATAGGTGCCAGATAAAATCTTGCACCCAGGAGCCAGGCACCCCAGGCTCACTCTGCCCCACATAGCGATTATTTTCTGGTGAATGCTGCCCACATAATGATTATGGACATGGGTGTGGTTATGTGGTTGGGTGCCGTTAATTTAACTACTCCCATAGGCGCCAGAGAAAATCTTGCACCCAGGTGCCAGGCACCCCAGGATCACCCCTGATGAAAGCCAATGGAAAAATGGAACTTCCATTCATACACAGAACTTTGCACACAAATCGTATGCAAAAGAGGGTTGCCTATATGTATGTAGTTATTGAACAGGACATCTAGCTTGCGTAAGATCCTTCGTGCACAGTCCAGTCAGTGCGGCCCAACAGACTATAATCTTCAAATTAATGGGATGACAGCATCAAAGATTTTCAACAAGTAGTTTATTCACAGAGAACGTGAACATACAGCCAGCATCCAGTATTTATAGCAGAATGTAAATATAGCGTTCAGAGGTTTATAGCTCAAAGACACCATAGTATAGTAAGACACACTTGCAAGAAGCTGTGTTTAGATTGTGGCTGGGTGAAAAAGCACAATGGACAGTCGCCGTTTCGAGAGGTCTCTCGCTCGTTGTCAAGTGCACTAGTATAAAACATGCCTTTTATACCATCTCCATAGCTCCCAACTGTCCCTCTTTTAGAGGGACAGTCCCTCTTTGGGAGCCCTGTCCCTCTTTCCTCCTCATTTGCCCCTCTTTCAGGACTTTGGCCCTCTTTCTATGTAAATATATATATTTCTCTACTAAAAAATGTGTTTGATTGACTCTAAACTTTATTCCCATCCTTTAAATTGATATATATCTAATTTTAAAATGTTAATATGAAGAAAAATGAACAAGGATAGAAAGGATCAGTGTGGTCTGAATTCTAAAACAACATATATTTCTTATGAAATCTTTATGGTATGTGTGACTAGGGGTGTGACGGGGGCATGATCAGGGGTGTGGCAGGGTCAAGGCTTAAGTGTTCCTCTTTCTCATCTCAAAAAGTTGAGAGGTATGAGTCTCTCCAAAATTTGTAGCCAGTTATGGTCCAGGCGGACCTGATAAGCAACAGGGCAACTCTGACCGTGGGTCTCACCTGTGCACAGTGGCGTTCCTATCACAGGGCACAGGGGGGCGTGGCGCACCGGGTGCCAGACGGCCAGGGGGGTGTCGCCACGACCCCCCAAGTCATGCAGGAGCGGGGAAGAGCAGCGCTAGGAGGAGGGGTGACAGCAGGGATAGCGGCGGGGAGGGGAGACATATTCCCCCCCTCCCTCACCTGGGTCCCCTCCTTCTGTCTCTATTCCCCCCCCCCGAAATGCGGGCAGCGTGCCAGAGGGCAGTGAGCAGGCGGGCGCGGAGATTAGTCACGTCACTTCCGCGTATCAGCCTGGAACGCTGCGTCGCCGTCACGTGCCTCTTCTGCGCCTCCAATCATTGGAGGCGCAGAAGAGGCACGTGACGGCGACGCAGCGTTCCAGACTGATACGTGGAAGTAACGTGAGTATTCTCCGCGCCCGCCTGCTCGCCGTTTGCTACCCGCTATCCCTGCTGTCACCCCTCCTTCTAGCTACACTGGGGGGGCACTGTACCACCTAAACTGGGGGCCACTATACTACCTAAACTGGGGGCCACTGTACTACCTAAACTGGGGGCCACTATACTAGCTATACTGGGGGCCACTATACTACCTAAACTGGGGGCCACTATACTAGCTACACTGGGGGCCACTATACTACCTAAACTGGGGCCACTATACTACCTAAACTGGGGGCCACTATACTAGCTATACTGGGGGCCACTATACTACCTATACTGGGAGCAGCTATACGGGGGCCACTATACTAGCTACACTGGGCATGGGGGTCGCTACCAGTGGTGCTCACCGCCAGGTCGTGATCACGCTTACGCGTGGATTCACGACCATTTTGACGCATTCCGCCTCGGACACGCTAAGCCGTGAATAGATTTTCAACCACGAAAATCTACTTCGGCTTCGCGTGAATGCGAAAAGAAATCCGCATTCACGCTCGTGAAACCCGGCGCTGAAATCGTGGTTTGCGGAAATGCGTCAAACTATGCGGAAGTGACACATTGCAGGCCAATCAGAGTGCCCCAGCCAGGCCCTAGCAACCAATCACAGGAGGGGAGCTATGCCCTCCCCTCCTGAATATAAAGCGGCGGCCATGATGGAAAAGCTCTGTCCTTGCTAGACTGTGGTGCTGAGAGGATTATCTCCAGGCCATTGTTGTTTGAGCAAGTGCATTTATTGTGTTAAAAACAAAGCGTTTTTTTTGCTAACACTGCTCTTATACTGTACACAGTTAGCTAGTCAGTGAGTGATTGCTGTAGTTAGTTGTAGTTAGTGTAGTGTAGTGGGAGTGTGGGAGTCTAGTGATTATTTAACTGTGTGTAGTGCAGGCAGGTTCAGTGCTGCAGTGTAGTCAGTGTAGTGGGAGTGGGGATTATCTGTGTGTAGTGCAGGCAGGCAGGTTAGTGCAACTGCAGTGTTCACTTGTATATTCCAGTGACAGTTATACACTTGTACTATTTGCAGGCAGCCAGTCACACCGCCGGCGCCGCCACTCTCTGCCAGCGCTGTTCATTCATTCTGTCAGTGACCTTGTGCCGTGCCCAGTGCCCACTGCTCGCTCGCTGGCATATGAGCATCTCATTACACAGTGTGACATCCTTGTGTGCCCACTGCATCCTTCAGTGACCTAGTTGTATATCCAGTGCCCACTGCTGTGCCCACTGCATCCTTCAGTGACCTTGTACTGTGCCCACTGCATCCTTCAGTGACCTAGTTGTATATCCAGTGCCCACTGCTGTGCCCACTGCATCCTTCAGTGACCTTGTACTGTGCCCACTGCATCCTTCAGTGACCTTGTACTGTGCCCACTGCATCCTTCAGTGACCTAGTTGTATATCCAGTGCCCACTGCTGTGCCCACTGCATCCTTCAGTGACCTTGTACTGTGCCCACTGCATCCTTCAGTGACCTTGTACTGTGCCCACTGCATCCTTCAGTGACCTAGTTGTATATCCAGTGCCCACTGCTGTGCCCACTGCATCCTTCAGTGACCTTGTGCTGTGCCCACTGCATCCTTCAGTGACCTTGTACTGTGCCCACTGCATCCTTCAGTGACCTTGTACTGTGCCCACTGCATCCTTCAGTGACCTAGTTGTATATCCAGTGCCCACTGCTGTGCCCACTGCATCCTTCAGTGACCTTGTACTGTGCCCACTGCATCCTTCAGTGACCTAGTTGTATATCCAGTGCCCACTGCTGTGCCCACTGCATCCTTCAGTGACCTTGTACTGTGCCCACTGCATCCTTCAGTGACCTAGGTGTATATCCAGTGCCCACTGCTGTGCCCACTGCATCCTTCAGTGACCTTGTACTGTGCCCACTGCATCCTTCAGTGACCTTGTACTGTGCCCACTGCATCCTTCAGTGACCTAGGTGTATATCCAGTGCCCACTGCTGTGCCCACTGCATCCTTCAGTGACCTTGTACTGTGCCCACTGCATCCTTCAGTGACCTTGTACTGTGCCCACTGCATCCTTCAGTGACCTTGTACTGTGCCCACTGCATCCAGTGATTCATTACTAGCAACATGTCTGGCAGGGTTTCGCGGGGTGAGAGGAAAGGGAGTTCAATTGCCTCAGCCACTTCTGGGACTGCTCCACGTCCAGGGAGAGGACGCCCAGCTGTACGTGATCGTGATGCAGCAGAAAAGGGGGCAGCAAAGCCTGGGCCGAGTCAGCGGACGCCATTGTCCAAATATTTTAAAGTTTCTGGTCCCCGTGTGGTGGTTGAGCAAATGGAACCTGACGTACTCATGGACATCATGACTTCCTCCCAGACCTCTACTGTGAGCACCACTCCAAGCAGCAGCAGCAGCCAACGTCCCACGCTTGTTGTGACATCCACCCCAGCACCCACTGGTCAGCAGCCCTCCCAGGATGACAGCGTTCTGTCCCTCAGTCCGGCTTCTGGGAACCTGCTGATGCAAGAAGCTCAGGACTTACTGGGGACTGATGTGGCAGAGATTGAGATCGGGCCACAATCACAAGCGTTGTTGAGTTCTGGTGATGAAGAAGAGGGGTCTGTGTCTGGGGATGTAGGGACAGAAGAGGAGGCGGTGGAGTCAGAGGAAGAGCTGGATTATGAAGATGCTGCTGATGATGACGACGTTGTGGACCCTAACTATGTGCAGCCTGCTGAGTCCGTGGAAGAATGGTCAGAGGCAGAGCAGGATGACGAGTCACCTCGGCCTAGGCAAGGATATCGCCATATGTCAGGCAGGGGCAGGGGCATCGGCAGCAGTGGGCGTGGAGGAAGTAGACAGGACACTGCTTCAGCCGGCACCACCACCATGCAACCCCCGGCAACTACTACCACACATTGTTCCGCTGCACCCTCTGCTAGTGGGGGCCGCAGTAAATTAAAGTCACCAGTGTGGGATTGCTTTGAGGAATGTACTGATGACAAAAGGTATGCGGTGTGCAAGTTATGCAGCAAAAGATTGAGCCGTGGGAAAAGTCTGAGCAAGATGGGTACCTCATCCCTCCAGGGCCACCTGAGAAGCCGCCACTGCCGCGAGTATGCGGACTTTAAGAGGAAGCAGGCACTGCTGGCAGGGGTTCCTGAGAGCAGAAGGCCCACCAGCGCAGCAGCATCATCCCTCCCTCAGGGTCGTGAATCCCCCACAGCAGCAGCAGTAGTAGCACGCAAGCGCTCTTCCACCTCGGCTACTCAGGACACAGACATTGAGGCTGGCAGCCAGTGTTCGTCTCTCTCCTCTGTCTCCCCTGCATCCCAGCGTCGTCAGACCCTGCTGAGCGACACCTTTCAGGGTCTGACCAAGCCTCTGCCTCCAAGCCACAGGCGGATCCGCAAACTAAATGGCTTGCTGGCCCAGGCCATGGCATCACAGCTGCTTCCCTACTCCCTGGTGCAGGAGGGGAGCGCCATGCGGACGCTGCTCCAATTTGGCATCCCCGAGTGGCAAGTCCCCAGTCGCCACTATTTCAGCAGGAGCGCGATCCCAGCACTCCACAAGTTTGCGGTGGAAAACGTGGCCCGTTCCCTGGACTACTCTGTGGGCAAGCGGGTCCACGTGACCATGGACTCGTGGAGTAGCAGATTTGGGACAGGTCGCTACCTGTCCTTTACGGCCCACTGGGTGACACTGATGGAAGGGAGGGAGGACAAGAGCGCATCAGCCCAGCTAGTGGTGCCACCACGCGGGATCAGGGGGGATGCAGAAGGGTCCTGTCACGAAACTCCCTCTGCACCCGGAAAGCAAGCCCGCCTCGGCAGCAGCAGCGCCAAGCCTCGGCACTGCCAAGCCCTTTTAAAATTGGTGACCCTGGGGAAGGAGAGGCTTACGACCACCAACGTCCTGGCCGCCCTCAGGAAGCAGGAGCGGAGGTGGCTGACCCCCAGAGGCCTGGAAGTGGGGTATGTGGCAGCCGATAACGGGGCCAACCTGGTGGCAGCAGTGCAGCAGGGAAACCTCCAGCACATCCCCTGCTTGGCCCACGTGCTCAATCTTGTGGTGCAGCGCTTCTTGCGCACCTACCAGGGGATGAGCGAGCTGCTGCAGGATGCCCGGGTGGTGGTACGCTTTTTCCGCCTGTCAGCCACTGCCTCTGCACTCTTGTCCACCTTACAGCAGCAGTATGGAAGGCCACAACACCGGATGATCATCGACATGCCAGTTCACTGGAATTCGACTCTGGCCATGTTGGAGCGGCTGTGTCAGCACAGGCTGGCTCTTAGGGCCTACATGCTAGACCCAAGTGTCCCCAGCAACCAGCAAGTCCCCATGATTACTGCCACTCAGTGGACACTGATGCAGCAAGTATGCCTGATGCTGAGTCCCTTCCTGGAGGCAAACAAGATGGTCAGTGAGGAGCGGGCCTCTGTGTGCCAGTGGGTGCCCTTGGTTTGTCTACTGGAGCAGGCAATAGACAATTTAATTGAGCGTGGGGATGAAGCCCTGAGGCAGTTGGAAGAACAGGAGCAAATGGCAGCACAGTCCAGCTCAGAGGAGGGCTCACAGCAGGTAGTGGAAGAGTTGGAGGTCCCTAACCTGAATGAGGAGGAGGAGGAGGAGCAGCGTGCAGCAGGCGTTGTACGTGGATGGCGGTTTGAGGAGGACAACGACATGGCACAGGAAGAGGACAGGCATGCGTTATGGGACAATGGCGAGGACGAGGAAGATCTTGCTGGCAGGGCCCACTTGTTTCCCATGGCTGTGCACATGTTGCGCTGCCTTCGCAGGGACCCCCGGGTGATCCAGATGCGTTCAAGGGAGGACATCTGGATTACCTTGATGCTTGATCCCCGTCTGAAAGGGAAGCTGGGAGACTTAATGACGCCATCCACCACCGAGCAACGCACAAGGGAGTTGAAGGAGGCCCTTGTGCGCAGACTACTGGAAGCATTCCCCCAGCCTTCCACCCCCACTGTAACCGCTCTCCCAAGCCAGCAAGAGGTGCCTGCTATTGCCACTAGCAGCACAACAACAACCACCAGCAGCAGCAGCAGCAGCAACTGGCGCCCCGGAGACCTGAAGAGCCTAAGCAAGAGCCTGTATTCAGTGCAGCAGCCCAGAACAGAGGTGCCCGCCACAGCATCCACCACCAACCAGCACAAGCAACGACTGACCACCATGGTGTCTGACTATATGGGGTCATCCAGCGGGCTCAATGACACCGACAGCCCCGTGGACCCCTTGGAGTACTGGGTCAAGAGACTGGACATGTGGAGCGAGCTTTTCCAGTACGCCCTGGAACTCCTATCCTGCCCTCCTTCCAGTGTCCTCTCAGAGAGATGCTTTAGTGCGGCCGGTGGCGTGGTCACAGAGAAGCGCTCTCGGCTCTCCCACGCCTCTGTGGACAAACTCACCTTCCTGAAAATCAACCAGGCTTGGGTGGAAGGTGAGTTCCTGGCCCCTATTGTCGGACACAGGGGGACATGAAGTGGCTGCTGCATGTGCTGTTGTTAACTATGCCTGCCTTTATAAAGACAGTTACTACCTGCTTAATGCCTACCTTGGTTAATTTTTTGGTGTTATGGTACTACTACCAGTAAGTTGCCATGGTCCTCCTGAGCTGCTGAACTGACCGCCCGCTTTGTCCTCCTGACTCAGTCGCTACTACACTCTGCGTTTACACTGCCCGGGTCACTGGGTGCATTTAATTTTTTGGCCAGCACTATGACGCTGTGCTGCTACTGCTACTACTACCACCAGTATGTTGCCATGGTCCTTCTGTGCTGCTGCTGCTGCTGCTGAACTGAACTCCCGCTTTGTCCTCCTCCTCCTCCTGACTCAGTCGCTACCACGGTACCACCAATGTACTCTGTCTGCGTTATCACTGCCCGGGTCACCGGGTGCATTTAATTTTTTGGCCAGCACTATGACGCTGTGCTGCTACTACTACTACCAGTATGTTGCCGTGGTCCTTCTGTGCCGCCGAACCGACCGCCCGCATAGTCCTTCTCCTGACTCAGTCGCTACCACCACTGCACTCTGCGTTCACACTGCCCGTGTCCACTGACAACTCTGCTGCGATGTCATTGCTAATTGCTGCAAAAAAAAACAAAAAAAAAAATTACAAAAACCTCTCTGGGGCCTTTTTGGCGTCAGCCACTCATCCTCCTCTAGCGGTACCTTCGCCGCCAAGTGCCATTGGAACTCGCCTTCACCTCTTTGACTGCTTAACGCGTATATCCCTTATTACCAATTAATAGCCCCATTTAAAGTGTTGATTTCACTTTAAAATCCATTTTCTCTAGAAAAAAAAATTTTTAGGAATTTTTTATGTTGAAGTTATGTTGCCCCTTATCACCTCGATAATCCATGCAATTTGGGGGATTGTAGCATGTATAGGGGCTTTGTTATTAACGTTAAAAGAAAATCCGCCTCCGGGCGGGAATCCACGCGTCATTACGCCATTCACGGCAGAAAATCCGCGTGGTTGCGTGGACGCGAACGAAAATCCGCATGCGGCGGGGCCGAATGCGGATTTTTTTTTTCAACCACGCGGATTTCCGAATTCGTGGATGAGGCACATCCGAGCATCCCTGGTCGCTACACTAGCTATACTGGAGGCCACTATATTACCTATGGAGGGGGGCACCATACCAGCTACAATGGAGGCCACTATACTAGCTACACTGGGGGCCACTATACTAGCTACACTGGGGGCCACTATACTACCTAAACTGGGGGCCACTATACTACCTAAACTGGGGGCCACTATATTAGCTACACTGAGGGCCACTATACTACCTAAACTGGGGGCCACTATACTACCTAAACTGGGGGCCATTATACTACCTAAACTGGGGGCCACTATACTAGCTATACTGGGGGCCACTATACTACCTATACTGGGAGCAGCTATACGGGGGCCACTATACTAGCTACACTGGGCATGGGGGTCGCTACACTAGCTATACTGGGGGCCACTATTACCTATAGGGGGGGCACCATACCAGCTACAATGGAGGCCACTATACTAGCTACACTGGGGGCCACTATACTATCTAAACTGTGGGCCACTATACTAGCTATACTGGAGCAACTATGGGGGCCACTATACTACCTATACTGGAGGGCAGCTGTACGGGGGCCACTATACTAGCTACACTGGGGGCAGCAACACTACCTACATTGGGGGCAGCTGCTATGCTGCCTATCCTGGGGGCAGGGACGGATCTAGGGGGGGGCAAGCAGGTCTCTTGCCCCAGGCGCAGTTTGTTGAATTCTTAAAAAGGCGGCAAAATGTGGATGGGGAATGGCAGTTTAGGTGCTAAAACCTGACCTTGCCCCAGGCGCAACTTGGGGCAACTTGGTCTAGATCCGTCCCTGCTTGGGGGCAACTATACTAGCTATATTGGGGCAACTATACTACCTTCACTGGGGGCAACTAGCTACCTATACTGGGGGCAACTGCTAGCTACCTATACTGGGGGCAGTTGCGGCACCGGGGGGGGGTGCTTTGGGTGCTGAAACACCCCCTAAAATTCTCCAAGCACCCCCCAGCGTGAACTGACTTTCGGCATCTAATAGATGCCGTGTCAGTTCACCGCAGCAGCAGAGCAGGGCTATAGTAAAATGTCTGAAGCCCTGCTCTGGAGACTTTGGGAGTTTCAGTTGCTGGCTGCAGAGGATCGTGGGAGCTGCGCACCGGATGGAGGCCCGGAACAGGAGCTCTGCTGCAGGTGAGTAAATGTTTTTTTTTTTTTTTAATTTATATTTTAACGTTTATGTTCTGGCCAGGTCTGCTTCACGATTGAAGTGTTTTCTGGGCAAATCTGACGACATGATTGCATGTATTTTCTGGGCAAATCTGCCGACATGATTGAACGTATTCTCTGGGCAAATCTGCACACATTACGTGTATTTTCTTGAGAAAACCTGGACAAGTATGTGAATTTTCTGGGGAAAGGGTCACCAAAACTTGGGTCCACTGTCTTTGCGTTGCACTTTTAAAGGGAACCCTAGGTGAGAATAATAGTGAGGCTGCCATATTTATCTCCTTTTAAGCAATACCAGTTGCCTGGCTGCCGTGCTGGTCCTCTGCCTCTAATTCTTTTAACCATAGACCCTGAACAAGCATGCTTGTTTCTGGTGTGATTCAGTTCACTACGGCAGCCAAATAGATCAGCAGGGCTGGCAGGCAACTAGTATTGTTTAAAAGGAAATAAATATGGCAGCCTCCATATCACTCTCACCCCGGGTCAGAGCTGGGACAAGGTCCTCCAGCACCCAAGGCTGAGACACCAAAGTGCGCCCCTCCATCCCTGTCACCCCAGCCATCACACACTGATTGCTATTAGACTAAGAAGCGCCACAGGGCCCACAACCTCCCCAACACCTTAATATCTAGTTATCTGGCTTGCAGTCACTGCCATGTATCCCCTTTTCTTATTTCTTTCTGCTTCAAACACAATTAGGAATTACAGCTGAACAAATTGTGCGCCCCCTCCTACACTTGCGCGCCGCATGTTATATCCCCACCCGTTTTTTGCCCCTTTACTTTTTTTGGGGGGGGGTCTTATAATACCCAGCACCGGGTGTCAGATACCCTAGGTACGCCACTGCCTGTGCAACCGGGGATCCGCCTCCCGAGCATGACAGGTCGACTCTATAAGTCAGTACGATATATGAGCGTGTGTCTGAGAAGGGGAGTCAGGGGACTCCCCACATTAACGCCGTGTCACTGTTGCCCAAACGACCTTGGACGCCAGAAAAACATTGCGCTGTAAAGGCAAATCAACCCAGCACTTATCTGAAAGGGGGAGTCCTCTGATCTCCCACGTGATCACCGCATCTCCGTTGCCCCAACAACTCAGGATGCCGTATATACAAGCTGTGCTGTATACTACAATTACCACTAACAATTTAAACGGAGCGCAGATATCCAAGCTTGCTCAACTTAACCACAAAATATGTGGATAAACTCCACTTTGTTACCTAGGAAAGCAAATATTTTCCTTCTAATAAAGCAGACAACAATTGTGACAGTGTGGAAATGTCATAAAAACCACGAAGTGGATTTAAACTGCCATCACCGGCAAATTAACAACCTCCTACCTGTCACCCATGTTTGTCATTACTAGTCCTCCACTGCACAGTACAATACCACTGCCAGAGATCTCCACTGTTTCTCCATATAGAAAAAGAATAGGAACAATTAGAAAAAAAATATGAAAAAGTAATAAAAAGGAAAAAGAAAAAAATTAAAGGGATAGTAACTTCCACAGTAATATGACATATACCTAGAGAAAAATAATCATCACCCAGCCACATTGCAATACACATATACAACAATTATAAACATCTATATAACGGGAAATAAATTATATTCCCAATTTAACTCATTAGGGCTCAGAGTATCCAGATGTCTAATCCACCATGCCACTATAACTCCCTGATCAAGTATCATATGTTAGGTATACTGGAATGTTTTTATATATTTTAAAGGGGCTGACTCCCCCAGAGGGCAATGTTCTTCTGGTTACTATGGATGTAGAGAGTTCAAAGTCCTGCAAAACCTATAAGACAATTGCTGGGGGTGCGCAGGAATTGTAGGCTGACTGCTGATTACGTGTCTGAATGAGATGTATGACAGGTTCAGAAGAGAGGATACTCACATCACTGTCTAAAGAAGGGATATAAGTGAGTGCTCCAAACAGACAAGTCCGCTTTGGTTAATCCTGGGGGTAGGGACAGCTGTTTGACCCAAGAGCATACGAAGGTATGGTATGGTTCATTTCTGACTCTGGCCCACGTTGGGATGTTTTAAAAGTATCATGTCCAAGCACTGGCATGTACATCAGGATTCAGACCTTGCGGAGGTGGATGGGGTCTATGCCATTAATGATGCCACAACATGCAGTACATTTTAGAGATGTTTTGGTGCGCACAGAATTTAAGCGCACTAGTGGTACAACTTGGCTTAATCAAACTCTGCCTCCAAGGGAATATATTTCCATTCAGTGCATGCAATGTTTGTGAGTATGTTGACAGGATACCTGACTTCTATAGCCAGGATGGCTCTAAAAGGTTTCAGACAAATGAATTAATGAATTGCCTAACTGAAAGGATAGTGTATACCCTGAGATGCCCCGTGGAAAGATATATGTTGGCAAAACCAAAAGGGTATGTAAAACACAGATACAGGAACACTTCAGAGATATCCAAAGTGAAGACCCCGTGTCATGATCGGTGTCAGCACGCAGAGAGAATCTGATTATTGGCAGTATCACCAAGAATGCAGACGTATACCCGATTATTGATGATCTGCAGTATCACCGATAATCCGATATATTGCTAACCTCTGGACACCAGCAAAAGAACACAATGAAAACAGTAATATATCAGGAAGTGTGGAAATGTCCACCACACGGCAATTCCTCAGAGGTGTGGTTACCTCTGAATGGGAACCCCGTGAGTGAGATCCTCTAACCAGGCAGAGTGAGGAATCTCGACCCCCAGCAGTAATCGTCTGCTTGGGGCAGGCGTCTCGGAGAGGCAAGCCTCAGAGATAACCGTCCAGTGGGAGACGTTCCACTGAAGGGAGAAAGGTCAGACAGGCAAGGGTTCAGCAACAGAGATGATGGCGGCAGTACAGGAGCGGAAGGCAGAAGAGTAATCGGTAAACAGGCAGAGGTCGGCAACAAGGATCAGATAGGCAAAGGTACAAGATCAGCAAGAGATAGAGTAGTCAGGGATAGCAAGAGTCAAAACACAGATCAATATACAACAATATTTCTAAGCTAAGGTGTGAAATCCTTAGTATCAACACCAGGGAACTGCACTAAGGTCTGAGCGCTAACACAGAATGTATTCACGACAGCAGACAGTGAGCAAATGACATCTGTGGGCTTACATGCAGAAGCCCTGTTCCACCAGCCTGCTCAGGGGGCTGGAACCAAGGTCAGCCTGTGATTGGTCGGCTGAGGTCAGCTGATCACCGGATCAGCTGACCAGTCTATGGAGAAAGTAAATGTCCTGCCGCCTTGCGCGCGTGCGCATGACCCTCTGCCTCTGCCCATCAGTGAGGCCAGGTCCCCGGTCAGCGCACGCTCGCACACGGAAGTCCGCCGGCTGAATTGCGGGGCCCACCACCCTATCGTCAGGCGCGGCGGCGACTGCCCTGCTCTGTGCTGGTGGCTCCGTCTGCGAGTCGGAAGCCGCCGGCTGGGAAGAGGAGGCCGCCGCCATGCTGCCCTGCGTGGCGGCGGCCCCGCTATTCCTTACAGTACCCCCCCCCCCCCTTGAGGAGTGGACTCCGGACACTTCCTACCTGGCTTCTCAGGATGTAACTGATGGAACCTCTTTTTTAATTTCTCAGCGTGCATGCGACTCTTGGGTATCCAAGATCTGTCCTCCACCCCATACCCTTTCCAATGGATAAGATACTGTACGGAATTCTGTACCAGCCGGGAATCCAAAATTTTCTCAACCTCGTACTCAGTCTGGCCCTCCACTACCACTGGGGGGGTGGGAGAGGAATCCACATACACTGCTGGTTTCAACAATGAAACATGGAATGATCTCCCACTTCTCATGCTGGCTGGGAAATCAATCACATACGAGACCTCATTGATCTTTTTGGCCACCGGATAAGGCCCTATGAACTTGGGCCCCAACTTGGTGGATGGTTGTCTGAGTGCCAAATGTCTTGTTGACACCCACACCATGTCTCCAAGTGCCACTCATCAGACCGTTTCTTGTCAGCCTGTTTCTTTTGATTCTGGAAGGCTACTCCCAAATTCTCTTTTACTTGTCCCCAAAGTTTCTTTAAAACCTTCTGCCAATCTTCCAGGGCTGGGAAGGGAGAGGAACACACCGGCAATGGGGAAAATTTAGGAGACCTCCCTGACACCACCTGAAAAGGGGACAAGCCTGTTGAAGAACTTTTCAGGTTGTTGTGTGCAAACTCAGCAAAGGGTAAAAATTTAACCCACTCCGTTTGTGCATCTGCCACATAGCACCTCAGGAATTGTTCCAGTGACTGATTAACCCTTTCGGTCTGCCCGTTGGTCTGTGGGTGATACCCAGACGAGAAGGACAGGTTCATACCCAAATTATGGCAAAAAGCCCTCCAAAATTTTGATACAAATTGGACTCCTCTATCCGACACCACATCATCCGGAATCCCCTGTTATCGGAAGACGTGCTGTATGAAGAGGTCGGATAAGTCTTGGGCCGATGGAAATCCTCTAAGAGGAACAAAGTGGGACATCTTGCTGAACCTGTCCACGATCACCCATATCACGGCCATACCTTCCGACTTGGGAAGCTCACCAATGAAGTCCATGGACAGGTGGGTCCATGGTTCGCTTGGAACTGGCAAGGGTTGTAAGGTACCGACTGGAGCCTGGCGAGACGGTTTACTTCTGGCACACACCACACACTCTCTGACGAATTCCCTGCAATCAGATGCCAATGAAGGCCACCAAACACACCTTGTGAGTAGATCTAGAGTGTGGGTGACCCCTGGGTGACCTGTGTTCTTATGGGCATGGAATAGCTGCATGATTTGCAAACGGAACGGGAGTGGAACAAAGAGAACCCCTTCCGGTTTCCCTTCTGGGGTATCTAGCTGGTGAGGGGCCAGTGTGACTGCCCAGTCCTCCCAGGCTTCAGTGGCTGCCAGCACCACCTTGTGTGGTACAATGCTCTTGGGGAGTATGGGCTGAGCTGTCTCAGGCTCAAAACATCTGGAGAGAGCGTCGCATTAATGTTCTTGGAACCTGGAGTGTACGTGATAACAAATCTAAAACGCGAGAAGAATAGGGACCAGCGGGCCTGACGAGGAGTGAGCCTCTTAGCCCCCTCAATGTACTCCAGGTTCTTATGGTCAGTATATACAGTAATGGTGTGTTCTGCACCTTTTAGCCAATGGCACCATTCCTGGAAGGCTAACTTGACGGCCAACAGTTCCCTGTTGCCCACATCGTAGTTTCTCTCTGCAGGAGAAAACCTGCGTGAGAAATAGGCACAAGGATGTGTCTTGCCCTGCAGACCCGAGCGCTGAGACAGCACAGCCCCCACCCCGATCTCTGAGGCATCTACCTTTACTATGAAGGGAAGAGCAATGTTAACATGTCTCAGTATGGGTGCTGAGCAAAACAGTTTCTTCAGAGTATTGAATGCGGCCTGGGCCTCCGATGAGCACTGATAAGGGTCAGCCCCTTTCTTGGTTAGACTAGTCAGAGGGGCTACTACCGAAGAAAAACTCTTAATAAATCTCCGGTAGTAGTTAGCAAAACCGAGAAATCTCTGAAGTACCTTTAAACCCACCGGTTGCAGCCACTCTAGGACAGCCGAAACCTTTTCTGGGTCCATAGAGAGCCCTGACGCTGAGATGATGTATCCCAGAAAAGGAATTTTAGTGACCTCAAAAAGGCATTTCTCTAGTTTTGCATACAATAGGTTTTGTCTCAACCTCTTCAACACATATTTGACATGCTTGCGATGTTCCACGAGGTTTGGAGAGAAAATCAATATATCATTGAGATATACTACGACAAACTTCCCCAACACCTCCCTGAAGACCTCGTTAATCAAGTCCTGGAAGACGGCCGGGGTGTCAAACAACCCGAAGGGCATAGCCAGATACTCGTAATGCCCGTCGGGTGTATTGAAGGCCGTCTTCCATTTATCACCAGCCCTAATGCGCACCAGGTTGTATGCCCCACGTAGGTCCAGTTTTGAAAAAATAGTGGCATTGGTAATCTGGCCAAAGAGATCGTCTATCAGAGGTAATAGATAGCGATTCTTGATGGTGATCTTGTTTAGACCTCTGTAGTCAATACAGGGTCTAAGGCCACCATCTTTCTTTTTAACTAAAAAAACCCCGCCCCGGCCGGTGACCGAGAAGGGCGGATGAACCCCTTTGCCAGGTTCTCCAAAATGTACTCCCTCATAGCCTGTTTCTCCGGACCGGAAAGATTATAAAGATGACCCCTAGGAGGCATACAACCAGATCTTAGGTCGATAGGACAGTCGAAACTCCGATGTGGTGGGAGTTTGTCAGCGGATTTAGGACAAAACACATCCGCAAACTCAGCGTATTGTGTGGGTATCCCCTTGACCTCTACCTTGGCAGCACACATGGCAATCCTCCCCAGACAATGGGTATGGCAATAAGGTGACCAGCTGAATAACTGACCTGAGGCCCAATCTATCTGTGGGGAATGGAGCTGTAACCAGGGCATGCCAAGAATAACGGTGGAGGTTTCCATGCGCAAAACAAGAAACTGTAGACTCTCCTTATGTAGAACCCCTATAGTACATGACAACTTTGGGGTCTGAGAGAGAGGTGATCAACACTGTAGAGGAGAGTCATCTACTGCGGTGACGACTATTTGTCGGTCTAAGGGCTGTAAGGCAACCCCCAGTACTTTCACAAATTTGTAATCTATAAAATTAGTTGCGGTTCCAGAGTCCACATAAGCTTCGGTACAAACAGAAAAATTCCCCCAGGAAATGGAACACGGGAGAAGTAACCGATTATTCTGACTTAGAGGTAAGTTCTGTGTGCGTCTAGGGTATTACCTCTAACTACACCTAGACAGCAGCGTTTCCCGATTTCCTGGGGCAATTTTGAGCAATATGACCCTGCTCTGCACAATATAAACAAAGGTTCTCTGCCCTTCTACGCTCTTTCTCGGCTCGAGTCAACCGAGAATGTCCGATTTGCATCGGTTCGTCGGTAGCAGAAGCAGAGGACGCATGAGAAAAAACTCTCACTGCATTCCTGCCTCTCGATTGGCACTGATAGCGCAATCTACGGTCCGCCCGTATCGCCAAAGAAATGGTGTCATCCACGGACTTGGGCTCTGGGTGTCCCAACATTAATTCAGATACTGCGTCTGATAGGGCTGACAGAAAACAGTCTAACAAGGCGTAAGACCCCCACCTAGATGACACAGCCCATTTTCTGAACTCTGCCGCGTAAACCTCGACCGTGTCTCGACCCTGCCTGAGAGTTTTGAGCTTCCTCTCGGCAGTGATCGAGGCATCCGGATCATCATAAATTATAGCCATTGATTTGAAAAATTCCTCAACTGACGTGAGAGCCGTATCCTCGGGTGGAAGACCATATGCCCAGGTTTGCGAATCCCCGGGCAATAAGGTCTTAATAAAAGTCACCCTTTGCTGCTCAGAACCTGACTGGGTGGGTCGTGACTCAAAATAAGATAAAACCCGATTACGAAAATTCTGGAAGTCAGATCTTTGCCCTGAAAACTTTTCGTGCACTGACATGCGGAGATCTGTGAAAGGAGGGGTTTGCACTGTGGCCACAGTCGTCTGCAAGACCCGTACAGACCCAGCCAACTGGTTGATCTGAGTCTGTTGTGTATTAACTAGTGTTGGGCGAACAGTGTTCGCCACTGTTCGGGTTCTGCAGAACATCACCCTGTTCAGGTGATGTTCGAGTTCGGCCGAACACCTGATGGTGCTCGGCCAAACTGTTCGGCCATATGGCCGAAC
This sequence comes from Hyperolius riggenbachi, assembly GCF_040937935.1. Lineage (NCBI taxonomy): Eukaryota > Metazoa > Chordata > Amphibia > Anura > Hyperoliidae > Hyperolius > Hyperolius riggenbachi. The sequence goes on from NC_090648.1 coordinate 204,862,046, forward strand.
TAAGAGCGCATGGCCGAACGTTCCCCGAACGTTCGGCTAGCGCTGTGATTGGCCGAACGGGTCACGTGGTTCGGACCCGAACGCGCTCTGATTGGCCGAACGGTCACGTGGTTCAGGTAAATAAATACCCGAACCACGTCATATCTCCGCCATTTCTCTGTGGGTTTAGCTTTGGGTAGGCAGGCAGGGTAGTTCGCTCTCCAGCCACGCTAGCCAGGGTCCCCCTCAGTCATTGTGTGTCGCTGCTGGGAACAGTAGTACACCGCTCGCTCAGCCACACTATATATAGCATTGTTTACTGCCACTGTGTACCTCGCTCGGCCACACTATATATAGCATTGTTTACTGCCACTCTGTGTACACGGCTCAGCCAGACTATATAGCATTGTGTGTACTGCCACTGTGTACCTCGCTCAGCCAGACTATATAGCATTGTTTACTGCCACTCTGTGTACACCGCTCAGCCAGACTATATAGCATTGTGTGTACTGCCACTGTGTTCTTCGCTCAGCCAGACTATATAGCATTGTTTACTGCCACTCTGTGTACACCGCTCAGCCAGACTATATAGCATTGTGTGTACTGCCACTCTGTGTACACCGCTCAGCCAGACTATATAGCATTGTGTGTACTGCCACTCTGTGTACACCGCTCAGCCAGACTATATAGCATTGTTTACTGCCACTCTGTGTACACCGCTCAGCCAGACTATATAGCATTGTTTACTGCCACTCTGTGTACACCGCTCAGCCAGACTGTATAGCATTGTGTGTACTGCCACTCTGTGTACACCGCTCAGCCAGACTATATAGCATTGTGTGTACTGCCACTCTGTGTACACCGCTCAGCCAGACTATATAGCATTGTGTGTACTGCCACTCTGTGTACACCGCTCAGCCAGACTATATAGCATTGTTTACTGCCACTCTGTGTACACGGCTCAGCCACACTATATAGCATTGTTTATGAAATGTGTATACCATTTATGAATAGCAGCACGAGGAATTATGTTTTTATTGCTAGGTTAGAGGTAGGTCTTCCCCAAGGGGGTACGTCACCGCCGTGGGGAAGTCTATTAGGTCATAATTTGTGCACTAATTATCACTGACGCTAACACCCCCCCTTGGTCTATAGTGATGCAGGGTGTGTAATATAGTCCAGCTTCTGGAGCTCTGCCCACCGATGCAGCTTAATCACTAATTCCCCCTCCCTCTCTTTGCCTGCAGTGCATGCTGGGTGTGTAATTTAGTCCAGTTTCTGGAGCTCTGCTCACCATTGCAGTTAAATCATTCAGGTATGAGGTTGTTTGAAAGCGCTGCCATGTCTCCCACTGTGCAAACATATAGCATTGTTTACTGCCACTCTGTGTACACCGCTCAGCCAGACTATATAGCATTGTGTGTACTGCCACTCTGTGTACACCGCTCAGCCAGACTATATAGCATTGTGTGTACTGCCACTCTGTGTACACCGCTCAGCCAGACTATATAGCATTGTTTACTGCCACTCTGTGTACACCGCTCAGCCAGACTATATAGCATTGTGTGTACTGCCACTCTGTGTACACCGCTCAGCCAGACTATATAGCATTGTGTGTACTGCCACTCTGTGTACACCGCTCAGCCAGACTATATAGCATTGTTTACTGCCACTCTGTGTACACGGCTCAGCCACACTATATAGCATTGTTTACTGCCACTCTGTGTTCACCGCTCAGCCAGACTATATAGCATTGTGTGTACTGCCACTCTGTGTACATGGCTCAGCCACACTATATAGCATTGTGTGTACTGCCACTCTGTGTACACGGCTCAGCCACACTATATAGCATTGTGTGTACTGCCACTCTGTGTACACCGCTCAGCCAGACTATATAGCATTGTGTGTACTGCCACTCTGTGTACACCGCTCAGCCAGACTATATAGCATTGTTTACTGCCACTCTGTGTACACGGCTCAGCCACACTATATAGCATTGTTTACTGCCACTCTGTGTACACCGCTCAGCCAGACTATATAGCATTGTGTGCACTGCCACTCTGTGTACACGGCTCAGCCACACTATATAGCATTGTGTGTACTGCCACTCTGTGTACACGGCTCAGCCACACTATATAGCATTGTGTGTACTGCCACTCTGTGTACACCGCTCAGCCAGACTAAATAGCATTGTGTGTACTGCCACTCTGTGTACACCGCTCAGCCAGACTATATAGCATTGTGTACTGCCACTCTGTGTCTGCTGGGAACAGTAGTACACCGCTCACCCGCCACTGCATAGCATTGTGCTCTGTGTCGCTGCTGGCAATAGTGGTACACCGCTCACCCACCACTGTATAGCATTTCTGTACTGCCACTGTACTGCTGCCAGTCAGCGTGTACTTTAAGGATAAGTGAAATGAGGAAGAAATCCGGTGAAAGAGGGAGGGGCAAGGGAAGAGGTGTTTCCCCTGACGGTTCACGTACAGGCCACAGGGGAGCACCCAAGAAAACCCACTCAATACCGCCCATGTTGTCCAGGACAACAACCCTCACAGATCCAAAAGAACAGGACCAGATAATTACTTGGATGACCTCTCAAGCGTCCAGCAGTGGGTTAAGCAGCACCAGCACATCACGCATGAGGTCCGAGTCCTCAGCCAGTTACAAGGAGCCAGTGGGCACAAAGCTGACACAACCGGCAGCGACACCACGCACACAACTGCCAGATAACCAGTCCGATGAATTACCTCAGGACACAATGGGGTATTCGCAGGAGCTATTCCCAGGCCAACAAACTTCCACCTTTGAAAGGTCAATGGAGGAACAGCCAGAAATGTTGTGCCCGGATTCACAACCATTAACTGTGGGAAATGCACCGGGCACTGAAATACAAGGCGAGTCCGAGGACTTTGAAACCCAAATCCCAGAGCAAGTTGGGCAGGAGGGGTTGCAATTGCAGGAGGTCGGCCGAGAAGCTCTGGAAGACGATGTTGGAGTGAGCTGCGCAGAGGTTGTTCTGGGGAGCTCTAGTCCACGGCGGCGGCCCCCCACAATGACATATGACGAGTTTGAGGAGATGGAAGAGGAGGGTATGGACAATGTGGACATAGACCCAGATTTTGTTTGTGAACGAGAACATCGCCGTCGTAGCAGCAGCACAGATGAGTCTGTTGAAGAACCTGCACGAGTTCGCCTTGTGCCACAAGGTAGGCGGCGCGCAATTTCAGGCACCACAAGCGTGGAAGTTCAAGTGAGAGGCAAAAGAGGAGCAAACAGAAATCGCCAGCAAGGCAGGTGCTCCAAAGTCTGTGCTTTCTTTTAAGACTGCACTGAGGATGTTACCATGGCGATTTGCAAGGTGTGCAAGACCCGCCTGAGCAGGGGGAAAAGTATTAACAACCTCTCCACCACCAGCATGAGCCGCCACATGCTATCCAAACATCCCACTCTGTGGGCAAACGCGGCAGGACAGGGTACCAGCAACACTGCCTCCCTTGGGTTCACCAGCCTCACCACCAGACCCGCCTCAGCAGCAGCAGTAGCCCAGCCATTGCATGGTTCACAACATTCACAAACATCAGACGACTCTGACACTGTCACTTTCCGGAGTAGTGCTCTTGAGGTCTCCCAGTGTTCATCAAACACAACAACCAACAGCCCTTCCGTGTGCAGCGCTACGGTTCAGTTGTCTGTGTCGGAGATGTTTGAGCGCAAGAGGAAATTGCCAGCAAATGACCCCCGGGCCGTGGCAGTAACAGCCAGCATAGCCAAGCTTCTGGCCTGCGAAATGCTGCCATAACGAATGGTGGAGACAAACAGCTTCAAGGGCATGATGACAGTGGCCATCCCACGTTACGTGGTTCCCAGCCGCTACCACTTTGCACGCTCTGCAGTGCCTGAGTTGCATGAGCACGTGGTCAGCAAAATAACCCGAAGCTTGAAGAATGCCGTTGCCTGCAAGGTTCACCTCACCACTGACACCTGGACGAGTGCGTTTGGCCAGGGTCGATACATCTCCCTTACCGCGCACTGGGTGAACCTTGTGGAGCCTGGCAGCGATTCCTCACCTGCTACGGCGCGGGTGTTGCCCACGCCGCAAACAGCTGCACCGCCGTCCCTCCCACTGGATAACAACAGCAGCACCTACCTCTCTGACTCCTTCTCCTCCAACGCATCTCAAAGCTGTACCAGATCCGGAAACGCTAACCCAGCACCAGCAGCAGTAGGATCGTGGAAGCAGTGCAGCACAGCTGTTGGCATGCGTCAGCAAGCGTTGCTGAAGCTGATCTGCCTTGGGGATAAGCAGCACACAGGGGAGGAAATTTGGAGGGGAATAAAGGAACAGACGGATTTGTGGCTGGCACCGCTGGACCTGAAACCGGGCATGGTTGTGTGTGATAATGGGAGTAATCTCATTCGCGCTTTAAGGTTGGCTAAGCTGACACACATCCCTTGCCTGGCGCACGTGATGAACCTAGCAGTTCAGCAGTTCCTGAGGACATACCCAGGCGTGGCCGATCTTCTGTTGAAGGTGCGTCGAGTGGCCAAACATTGTAGAAATTCCAGTACTGCTTCGGGGGCACTCGCCAAGATGCAGGAGCGCTTCAATCTCCCCCATCATCGCTTGCTGTGTGATGTCCCTACGCGTTGGAATTCTACGCTGCACATGCTAGCACGCTTTTGTAAGCAGAAGAGTGCAGTGGTCCAGTACATGACGGCGCAGTACCGAGGCGCATCCGGACAGCTGCCAAGCTTCTGTGGATCCGATTGTGCCAACATGTTGGACCTCTGCCAAGTCCTCCAAAATTTTGAGCAATCCACGTTGCTTGTGAGCAGTGACAACTCTTCAGTCAGCATTACCATACCACTGCTGTGTTTACTGAAGAGGTCAATGTTGAAAATCAAGGAAACAGCTGTCATGATGCAACTGGGGGAATCTGAAGGAGAAAACGATCAGCGTGATGGTACCAACATCAGGCCATCCGCCTCAGGAAACGCTGGCCCCAGCAGCTATGACGAAGAAGAGGAGGAGGAACAGCTGGAGTTGGAGCAGGAATTTCATGCCACCACTGACGAGGGCCAGAGCGGTGCACGTTGGACTTCCACAATTCAGCGCGAATGGTCAGCAGAAGCAGACCAGGAGGAAGGTGACGACTATGATGCATCACAACAACTATCACAACGCTCACAAGAGGATGATGAGGATTCTGGTAGGACTCTGGCACACATGGCTCAATTCATGCTAGACTGCATTGAACGCGACCCACGCATTGTGCGCATTCTGGACAACACCAATTACTGGGTTTATACCCTTCTGGATCCACGGTACAAACACAATGTTCCAAAACTGCTTGAAGAAAGAGTCAGACAGGTCAAAATGGAAGAATACCAGCAGGCCCTTGTGGAGACTTTAGAGAGGAGATTGACATCCTCCCCCTCCTCTAGCCAGTTGTACGCCGACAGACTGACTTCCGCAAACCCAGGACGACCAGGAGGGCAGCAAACAACGCAAGCCACAGCTAGTTCCCAAAAGGGAATGGTATCGGCAGTGTCCTTGGAGTGGGAAAATTTTCTGACACCCATGCAGCAGCAGCCCACTGAACAGCAAGCGTGCAGATCCACCTCCAACACCGATCGCCTGGAGAAGATGGTCAAGGACTACATGTCAGATGGCGTAGCTGTGTCGAACAATCCATCTGCACCCTTCAACTATTGGGTATCGAAGCTAGACACCTGGCATGAACTGGCAATGTACGTAATAGAGGTGCTGGCTTGCCCGGCAGCCAGCGTTATGTCGGAACGCTGTTTCAGTGCTGTCGGAGGCATTGTCACAGATCGGCATATCCGCCTCTCCACAGAAAATGCAGACCGTCTGACTCAAATTAAAATGAATCAATCCTGGATTGGAAACGACTACGCAACACTCCAGGACCCCAACCAAGTAACATGACCAATGAACATCTGGGATGGTTTAGCGTTTCCGGTCCCTGTTTATTGAACCTCTCATCTGTATTACATTTATGACTGCATGGCGGCAAAAAGCATTGCTGCTATATCCGCACGCTTTTTGTCCTCATGCAAGGCCTGGGTTGTTGTGTCTCAAAGCGTGGCCTTCTCCTCCTGCGCCTCCTCCTGTTCCATCACGTGTGCTGCTGCTGCTGCTGGGTTAGCGTTGCCGGTCCCTGTTTATGGAACCTCTTATCTTTATTACATTTATGACTGCATGGCGGTACAAAGCATGCTATCCGCACGTTTTTTGTCCTCATGCAAGGCCTGGGTTGTTGTGTCTCAAAAAGCGTGGCCTTCTCCTCCTGCGCCTGCTCCTGTTCCATCACGTCTGCTGCTGCTGGGTTAGCGTTGCCGCGTGGTCCCTGTTTATTGAACCACTTATCTTTATTACATTTATGACTGCATGGCGGTACAAAGCATGCTATCCGCACGCTTCTTGTCCTCATGCAAGGCCTGGGTTGTTGTGTCTCACAAAGCGTGGCCTTCTCCTCCTGCGCCTCCTCCTGTTCCATCACGTCTGCTGCTGCTGGGTTAGCGTTGCCGCGTGGTCCCTGTTTATTGAACCACTTATCTTTATTACATTTATGACTGCATGGCGGTACAAAGCATGCTATCCGCACGCTTCTTGTCCTCATGCAAGGCCTGGGTTGTTGTGTCTCAAAGCGTGGCCTTCTCCTCCTGCGCCGCCCTCCTCCTGTTCCATCACGTGTGCTGCTGCTGGGTTAGCGTTGCTGCGTGGTCCCTGTTTATTGAACCACTTATCTTTATTACATTTATGACTGCATGGCGGTACAAAGCATGCTATCCGCACGCTTCTTGTCCTCATGCAAGGCCTGGGTTGTTGTGTCTCAAAGCGTGGCCTTATCCTCCTGCGCCTCCTCCTGTTCCATCACGTGTGCTGCTGCTGGTGCTGGGTTAGCGTTACCGGTCCCTTTTCCTGGAACCTCTTCTCTGTATTACATTTATGACTGCATGGCGACAAAAAGCATGTTACCTGTGCAAAGAAACATGACATTTTCCACATTTAAAAGACAGTTTTTCCTTTGAAACTTTACAATCAATTTTCTCAAAAACTATAAGCTCTTTTTCAAATATTTTTTTTCCTCTTGTACCCACTCCCAAGGTGCACATACCCTGCTAATTTGGGGTATGTAGCATGTAAGGAAGCTTTACAAAGCACGAAAGTTCGGGTCCCCATTGACTTCCATTATGTTCGGAGTTCGGCGCGAACACCCGAACATCGCGGCGATGTTCGGCGAACGTTTGCGAACCCGAACATCTAGGTGTTCGCCCAACACTAGTATTAACCACCTCGATGAGGTTATTAAGCGAGGTGGTTAGAGTCTCGGTCTGACTGCGTAGTGCTTCCATACCAATGGTCTGCTGTTCTGTCATGATCGGTGTCAGCACGCAGAGAGAATCTGATTATTGGCGATCCGCAGTATCACCAAGAAGGCAGACGTATACCCAGGCCTGGCCCTAGACTTTTTGCCGCCTGAGGCAAGCTTTAAGCAACCCCCCCCCCGTGGGTATGAGGGGCCACCGGAGCTGGAGGGGATAGCGGGTAGGAAGGGGGTATTGGGCCTAGCGGCGGGGAGGGGGGCTGGACAGGAAGTGGCGTCAGTGGAGCGCACGTTGGAACGAGGAAGAGGTGAGTGATCCCCACCCGTTGCCTCTTACAGCTGCAGCCAGCCAGCCAGCCACGCAACTTTTTAAAGCTGGAGGGGAGCGGAGGACGGGGGACCCAGGCGAGGGAGGGGGGGGTCCGGCCCCCCTCCCCGCCGCTAGACCCAATACCTCCTTCCTGTCCGCTATCCCCTCCAGCTCGGGCGGCTTCTCACACCCACGGACGGGCGGGTGCCGCCCCCCCAAAAGTGCCGCCTGAGGCAAAAGTTTCACCCCACCTCATGGGCGGGCCGGCCCTGCGTATACCCGATTATTGATGATCTGCAGTATCACCGATAATCCGATATATTGCTAACCTCTGGACACCAGCAAAAGAACACAACGAAAACAGTAATATATCAGGAAGTGTGGAAATGTCCACCACACGGCAATTCCTCAGAGGTGTGGTTACCTCTGAATGGGAACCCCGTGAGTGAGATCCTCTAACCAGGCAGAGTGAGGAATCTGGACCTCCAGCGGTAATCGTCTGCTTGGGGCAGGCGTCTCGGAGAGGCAAGCCTCAGAGATAACCGTCCAGTGGGAGACGTTCCACTGAAGGGAGAAAGGTCAGACAGGCAAGGGTTCGGCATCAGAGAGGCAGTACAGGAGCGGAAGGCAGAAGAGTAATTGGTAAACAGGCAGAGGTCGGCAACAAGGATCAGATAGGTAAAGGTACAAGATCAGCAAGAGATAAAGTAGTCAGGGATAGCAAGAGTCAAAACACAGATCAATATACAATATTCCTAAGCTAAGGTGTGAAATCCTTAGTATCAACACCAGGGAACTGCACTAAGGTCTGAGCGCTAACACAGAATGTATTCACGACAGCAGACAGTGAGCAAATGACATCTGTGGGCTTAAATGCAGAAGTCCTGTTCCACCAGCCCGCCCAGGGGGCTGGAACCAAGGTCAGCCTGTGATTGGTTGGCTGAGGTCAGCTGATCACCGGATCAGCTGACTCGTCTACGGAGAAAGTAAATGTCCTGCCACCTCGCGCGCGTGCGCATGACCCTCTGCCTCTGCCCATCAGTGAGGCCAGGTCCCTGGTCAGCGCACGCTCGCGCACGGAAGTCCGCCGGCTGAATTGCGGGGCCCGCTGCCATATCGTCAGGCGCGGCGGCGACTGCCCAGCTCTGTGCCGGCGGCTCCGTCTGCGAGTCGGAAGCCGCCGGCTGGGAAGCTGAGGCCGCCGCCATGCTGCCCTGCATGGCGGCGGCCCCACTATTCCTTACACCCTAATAGGCCAGCATTTTATGTTTTACCATTAGGCAGTACAACATGGGTTAAAGTTCTTGGATTAGCTCCTCCCTTTCTGGACACTCTTTCACTGTCTCCTATCTCCTAACACTAACCCCTCTCCACGCCCGCTATCGGTTGGAGTACCACAAGGCTCAATTAAAGGACCTCTACTCTTCTTTATCTATACTCGTGTGTGAGACAATTAATACACTCTTTTGGTTTCCAGTAGCACCTCTACGCTGAGGATACTCAAATCCATCTCTCAGCTCCAGACCTCTCTACACTATTATCTCAAGTCCCTGACTGTCTGTCTGCTGTTTCTGCATTATTGTCATCTTGTTTCCTCAAACTTAATTTGAACAAAACAGAAAATGAGATATTTCCTCAATATCTTTTTGCTCCCTCCTCAACTATAGTTACAATTAATGAAGAAAACACCCAGTAACCTCAACTCATAAAGCTCGTTGTCTGGTGGTAACTCTGGATTCTGAGCTCTCATTTCAACCACATAGTAACACATTAACATCCTCCTACTACATCTCAAAAATGTCTCCGGAATTCACCCCTTCCTAACACAAGAGGCCTCATCATACTCCTCGAGCGCACGAACTAACTGCTCCTTAGTCTGGCCGCTCACCGTCTCGATGCCTTTGTGCTCACACAGGTTGAGTAGTATCTCTTTGTTTTGCCTTGCATAGCTGGATGCTTTCTGAGCCATCGTGTTGCAAAAAAGAAAAAGAAAAAAGGGGGGAAGGGAAAGCAAATACCAAGTGTGTATCTTTGAACAAAAAAAAAACGTATATAGATTCTGCACTGAGTAGACTTCTGTAGGCTAGTTGCTTCTAGCAAGCTTCCAGCCTTTAGTACTCAGAATAGCGAGCTAAACTGCGTACTAATGTACTAAACGATCCCACCACTGCCAGCCAATTATGTCAGGAACCGTCCCGCGGCACGCCTGCGTATACGGTTCCCGACTGCGGGTTTGACCAGACTGAGAGGGGAAGCAGCCTTAGTCAAGCTAAAACAAGGCTGGGACCCCTCAGAACACCTCTCACTGCCACCACTAGCGGTTCGCTAGACACTTCCACTCTGCTGTCGAGTCCTCAGCGCGCACTCCACGTTTTCGTATTTGGGTCAGCGTTGCGCTTAGGCCAAATATGGGAACGCCACGCACCCACACACACACACAGTTGCAATCTTACACTGTCGTGAAGCAAAGACCCACTAACAGTCGTTCCGAACGATACTGTTAGCCACTCTGCTGTCGCTACTCGCACTGGCGTTGTTCGTACGTTGGGTCAGCTGCGCGCT